>NC_090903.1:11503522-11523684 GCF_040956055.1 Brachionichthys hirsutus | reverse complement strand
GGACGTGGTGCACCTCAACAGCGACATCGTCACGGCGCCGGCCTTCTCCCTGCTGCTGGAGTTCATGTACGAGGGCAAGCTGCAGCTCCTGGACCTCCCCGTGGAGGACGTGCTGGCGGCGGCGAGCTACCTGCACATGTACGACATCGTCAAAGTGTGCAAGAAGCGCCTGAAGCGAAAGGCCACGGCGGAGGCGGACAGCACGCGCAGGGAGGAGGACGGGGGGTCCAGCGGCTCCGATAAGGCCGACAGCGTGTCGGACGGTTCCACGGGCCGGCCCGCCACCGCCGACCTGCTGCACAGCGACGACGAGGAGGCGGGGAAGGCCGAGAGAGCGCCGCTGTGGCTGAGGCTGCCCTCCGGCGACAGATCGGCGACGGCGGCCATCGCGAGAAGCAGCCCGAGGCACGGCGAGGCGGAGAGGCTGGGCGGGGAAGGCTCGGGCGAGCGAGGGAAGCCGCCGTCCCCGGCTGGGAGCCCCGCCAGCTCCACCGGATCCCTTTCCCAACGGTCCCAGTGCTCCATGAACTCCCGCGGGGGACACAGAGGCAGGCGGGCGGCGAGCGACGCGGCCCGACTGCGTGCTGGACCTGTCGGTGAAGCCCGGTCGCCGGTAGCCACGGTAACAGCCACCAGTCCTACTTCAGCGGGGCAGCCACGCCAGACCGCCTCCAGAGCCCCCTGGCCGTGAGGGTGAAGGTGGAGAAGGGCGTGGCCTCGGACGAAGAGGAACCCGGAGGCGGCGAGTATAACATGGAGCACAGCGGCGTCGCCAAGGCGACGGTTCCCAGCGCCAACGGGGGCCTGAGCCACCACGGGGTCGGGGGGCCTCTGTCGGCCCAGCGGAGGCTCGGCCTGGAGGCGCACCTGTCCGCCCTGCGGGAGGCCTCCCTGGGGGAGAAGCCGTCGGCCGCAGCGGACGACGAGGACGTCCTGGGTGGGGAAAACGAGCGCGCCCAGGCGGAGGCGGCTAGCATGGATAGCTCCCTGCTCCCGTACGTCTCCAGCATGCTGTCGGCGCCGCACACGCAGATCTTCATGTGCCCGCTGTGCAACAAGGTGTTCCCCTCGCCGCACATCCTGCAGCTCCACCTCAGCTCCCACTTCCGGGAGCAGGACGGCATCCGCTCCAAGCCCGCCGGCGACGTCAACGTGCCCACGTGCACCATCTGCAGCAAGACCTTCTCCTGCATGTACACGCTGAAGCGCCACGAGCGGACGCACTCCGGCGAGAAGCCCTACACCTGCACCACCTGCGGCAAGAGCTTCCAGTACTCGCACAACCTCAGCCGCCACGCCGTGGTGCACACGCGCGAGAAGCCGCACGCGTGCAAGTGGTGCGAGCGGCGCTTCACGCAGTCCGGGGACCTCTACCGGCACATCCGGAAGTTCCACTGCGAACTGGTCAACTCGCTGTCGGTGAAGAGCGAGCCGCTGGCGCTGCCCAACGTCAGGGGATTGGGCGATCGAGGACAGTTCCCAGGAACTGTGGAAGTAGAGGCAGATAAAAGGGGGGGGGGGCAACGCTTGATGTTCTGGTGAGGCAAGTTTTTGTGTGTCGCAAGATCTCATTCAATTGCACTTTAATAGCACAGGAAAATGTTACTACTGACTTTTCTGTTTCCTCGTTTTGTTTTATTTTACTCTGAACTCTCTCTTTATTTGACGCAAGTTCTCGTTTGGTGGTTTTCATCGCATCCGAGGACGTGGGGGGGGGACGTGGTTGTTTTTTTTAAAGAGTCGTCCACTCCGTTTTATCTCAGACGCAACGCTCCGATGGCCGACCCAGGCACGGCCCCGGTCCCGGTTCCACAGCTGCAGGAGTTCAGGTCGAACACACTGAAGTGAAAAAGTATTAGACTAAACGGGTACTGTGATCACCACAAGTCGATACCGCCACATGCACAGATTGAAGACGTGCGTGCGCGTGTGTGTGTGTGTGCGCATGCAATGCTCCACTACTCCGACAAAAATTTCACCTGACATGTGTGAGCGTGTGTGAGAGCGTGTGCGTGTGTGTGTTTTATTTTGTACTGGCACACAGGTGTCGTTTATAAATCCTTTATATCCCTGCTTCTCGTCGAGCTCTTTGGTTTCGTGTGTTCAGGGTAAAGCGGACTGACTGACGGACAGACGGACTGATGCCATGCACAGCCTCCTTTTCTCACTTCCAATCAATTTGAAGTATTTTCTAAAAAAAAAGAGAAAAAAAAAAAAGACCTTTACAAATTATTATTATTATTATTAATAGAATGATTTCTTAAATGTAGCTGTCATTCTTTAAACTTCTCTATTTAATTTAATTTAATTGTTGTACATTGTTTTGCTATAGTTTTAGAATTTGAATCTGCTACTTTTTTAAATTAATTATTATTATTTTTGTTACTTTGTTTTGCAGCGGGACCTGCTGTTGCTGCATGAGGTCTAAACCTGTATATTTTAAAATACAAATGTGAATTTGCTGTATTACTGTACACATTGTAATTGATCAAATATTTGATAATGGGCTTTCCTTTTATTTGTGAATACTACTCCTGGGTGCGGTCTGTTGAAAACTGAATACTATTCTCACAACTATGGGGGGGGGGGGGGGGGGGGATGCATGAGAATTTGAGTTTGTCTTAAACCTTTGAGTTTTGCTTTCTGCATCAGGGGATAAATGTTTGAATTCAGACTTGATGGTGAAAAGTTCTTTTTTTTTTTCTTCTTCTTAACGAAAGTCTGTCGCTGGGCTCCGAGAAGAATGTCATTGAATGTGTCTCCGTCGGAGGTTGAAGATACGATGAAGCATTTTCAGCCTGTGTCTATATGCACTGATTTCTCTGCTGTGTGTGTGTGTGTGTGTGTGTGCGTGTGTGTGTGTGTTTATGAGCGTGTGGCTCGGTTGTTACCAGTCAGTCTAACCTACTGAAGATCTTTGTCCACCCAGCACTTCCTGCTCCTGCTCCAAAGGCAGGCTTTCAATTCTCCGTTTGTGTTCCATCCCTCATCGTCATCTCGCCGTTCCTTCCCGCTCCGGATGCGGTCGAGCCATCTCTCGATTGCGTCCGCTCCTCGGAGCGCCGTTCTGCGGCTAAAGAGTAACGGACGAGGACAAAGGAAGAGGGGCTGAAGCCGAAGGGTCAGATATCTGCGCTGACCCTGGGACCGTGCCGATTCACTACAATAGCCCGCGTGTGTATTTAGGGTTCCCTCGCTCTGAGGTCGATGGAGGAGAATTGGCCTGCCTGAAAAGCACCTTTTTAAGCTTAAAGACATAAAATCAGATTTTTTTGCCTTTATTAAAAACAAGCCGTTTTTGATGCTATGGAAGTATTTGATACTGTAGCGCGTTGGGAAATCGTTTCAAGTGGTGTATAAATTCATTCAAGGAATTTATCAGAAAATGATGTCTTATTATATTTTGCTCATGTGATTGGAAAATGAGTTTTTTTTAAATTTTTTAATGTGAATGTTGCGTTTGGGCTGCGGTTATATCAGTTTGATTTTCACTTTCTTTGACCTCCGGATTACAATTTCTCAAAATGTTTGCTGTAATTTCAAAATATCGGTCAGGCGTTTATACAATCCAAAAACGTTTGACGTAAGAGATCCCGCTCCACGTTTCCCCCTCACTCAGATGTGTGTGGGTTTGTATACGTGCACGCATTGGGTCATCTGGCGGCACCTACAGGCTTGGCGAGCGCATCCTTGTCGATGGCGTCGGCGGTTTGCACCACATCGTCTTGCTTCCTCTTTGATGGTGTCTGTGTGGATCACTCCATCCTGCTGTTTCTTTCCTTCTGGTTGTACTTGACCGCCTTAAACTGCTGTAGTCTGGACTGTTTTTATAAATTATTATTTCATTTTTTAATGGGGAGTATGTGGTGGAGTTGTGGGTGCAATGTGAAACCCCGATGAGGCATCTCCATCCTTTGCTGTACTTACTTGAAAAACTAAGGGGTGAGATTTTTCATTTTTTTTTTTTTTTGAAGCAAGATATAAAAATGTTCAAATGTCAGTTTATGGAAAGGCAGATGGAGGCTGGGATGTGTGAAATTAGTCTGTTTTGAAAGAGGACAATCACTGTCTGGGGGAAAAAAACAAGATTTTGATTCAGATGTTTCTGCTCCCTTTTGAGATTTATTTTTGGGTTGCTTTTCTTTTATGTTCTCTTTTTCAGATTTAGTCATTTTTAGCTTTGACAATCATAGTTGGGTTGATTTTGTTTCTCAAGGGGAGTAAATTCTAATTGTTTAGTTTTGTAATTTTTTTGGTGTGCCGTTGTTGACATTTTTAAATTGTGTGCAAACTGCAATAAATTATAAGAACCTTGAAACTCAACCAACGTGTGCAGATCTGCTTTGTTCTTTTTTTGGGGGGGGGGGGCGTCATGCTATAGCATCTTGTATGCATTTATTAGTTATATATACACACAATTACAATAAATCTAGTAAAATCAAACTCTAAGCTAATTTCTTTGAATTTGAGATGTACATGAAGCTCACACACAGTTACAGGTTGCAGGAGTATCTGGCATCCTGCTCTTCAGTGACATGTTATATGGGTGAAGGGTGTGTGTGTGTGTGTGTGTGTGTGTGTGTGTGTGCGCGCGTGAAGCTCCACAGTGGGTTGTGGTTGGACACAGCGTAATGGCCTCACTGCTTGTGTGTGTGTGTGTGTGTGCGCGCGCGTACTGATATAACCGCTGCACTGGTTGAAGTGTATGCCGAGAAGAAAATGTGCTGCAGCTTGATGAGATCCGACCCCCTGCAACACACACACACATACACACACACACACGCACACGCACACATCCTCGATCCAAAGCTCCTCAAGTACAGTTTTCCAGTAAAGAAATCAGCTTTAGCTAATGTATTGCTGCCCAGTAAACCTGCCCTTACAGCTGCATTAAAAGCCCCTTCACTCCAAGGCCAGTGATCATTGGCCACAGATGGTCTCCTCAGTAAGACCCCCCCCCCCCCCCCCCAACACACGCCATAAGCCCATCTTAATCTTCACGACATTTGTCCCGAAGAATATTGGTCGAGGAAGTTAGGAGCGCTAATCGTCAAAAAAACAAAGAAATCTGCACCCTGCGTGCTTCGGATGAGAAAATACTGGAATTATGAAATGAACACTTCAAAACTGAAATATTTTTCTCAGTAATGCCGGCGTTCTGCTTCCAACCCGGGTTTCCCCCGCAGACCGCAGCATTTGTGATAACTGCTGTAGGAAATACAGCAGTCTGATCCTTCGGTCATGTGCCGCTCGCTGATCATTAATTGCAATCTGCAGTGTTGTGAGTGAACATCTGCTTCTAGACAACTGCTCCGTCTCTGTGCGGGGAGGCTAACGCGAGGTTCGCTGTGAATGTAGGTCATTAATTTGTTTCTGTCCTTTGTTTACTTAAGGAAGGGGGACAAAGGGGCAGCTGCAGAACCATTTGGCTGTGCCCAAGGCAGGCCAGCTCAACATGTTGGGAGGCCGAGACCAGCTTGGGCTCCTATCTGGGGCCCGGGCCCCTGCACTCTGCTGCCAAGGAGGGCTCCTGCACCAGGAGAGAGAGGGAGGAGGAGGGAGGGAGGGGTGAAGATGAGATAAAGGAAAGAGAGTTTTGTGTTCTCCTGATGTTTGACTGTTTCTCGGTCCAGTTTCCAGCCCGCCTCTTAACTGGCATCTGCAGGTTTGGCCGAGAACACAGCGGCCATAACTTTGTCGCAACTTCCAAAAATCGGCTCAAGACAGCTGTTTGAGGGAAAGAACGCCAGACGTGCGTTTTATAGATGCGGTGCCGGGTTTGCGTATATGATGGGGGGGGGGGGGGGGGACAAACGCTTTCATTCTGCTCGAAAATGAAGCCGTTTGAATATACAGCAAGTACAAAAAGAAAAAAAGCACAGATTTAGATTTAAGAAGATAACCGGTCGACATAGCAACGCTCGGATCATTCAGTGGCAGCATCCTGAGACTTGTTGATTCTGTGAAAAAGAAAACACTCCCAGACCGGGTCTGACACTGAACTGATAGAACAACAAGGAAATCAGGCACAAACGTGCATGTGTGCGTGCATGTGTGTGTGTGTGTGTGTTCGGGGATTGTCTGCATATTTAAAGAGCCTCTTTGTCAGGCACTCAGCACAGCAGGACAGAAGGCAAGCAACAAGCGGCCCGCCTGCAAGCAGACAATACAGTGGCACTACACTGGCGGGGGGGGGGGGCAAAGTCCCCCAGCAAACCTCCATCCATCCAGCCACCCTTTGCACCCCCACGCCTCCTCCCCTTTCCTGGAAACAAAAGGGGACGCAACTCGAACTTGAATATTTGTCTGTCTTTGTGAGAGGAGGCCCCCATACATTACTTCCCTCTGACCCCCCCCCCACCGTCGCCAACCCACACATTTATATGGAAACATACATATAAGACTTATGCATACACAAATATATTTATAAAAGCTGTGAAGAAGCACACACACACACACACACACAGGCCTCCAGCTGGTCCATAATGGGATTAAACAGTACGTGTCCTTTCTTTGATTCGTGTAAGGAAGGAGAGCAGTCGTGGAAAAGAAAGAAACGAAGAGCCGTACGTCTTTCAAAACTGGCGAATAATTTTAAGAAGGCACATCTGGGATAAACGGACAAATTAATTGGATTTGAGATTAAATAAAGGATGAAACCTCCTCTCTCCATTCCTTCCTACCTCTGCCATCCTCTCCCAGCTGTGTGTGTGTGTTTGCCAGATAAGTGTTTTTACCCGGGTGTGTTCAGGGTGTTGTTGGAAACGGCTGGCATCGGTACACATGTGCACAACTCAGCACTTTATCATCGCCGTGGTGACCTGATGGGGTCATGCAGGGTGGTTTTTTTTTTTTTAGCGTTGCTAAGTTAACCTGCTGGCCTGCGGCTGTGCAGACTTTAGCAGAGTTGTGTTGTGCATGTGTGTGCGCATGTACCAGAACATATACCTAAGAGTTACGCATACACACATGTGCAAAGAATATATTCATATAACCTGACCAAGAAGCGCACGCACACACACAAAACAGCATTCTGGGTAACTCCTCATACCTTCCAATACACAATAGCTCTACAGGTGAGTGAAAAGCAGTTCTTGTCTTACACTGATATTTTTTAGTAAATAATAGCATTTAACTTGGAAGAGGTTTAAAATATGAAACATTCTCATTCTCCAGATGATCATTTTGAGGTTTCTCAGCAGTTTCAGTTGTCATTTCATCTCAACTCTGAAACTGAGCGGTGTCAGGTTTTAACACATCGTCTGATATGTCACTCAAATAAACATAAATTATACATATGAAACAAACTATGCATTTTATCCAGCGCATACATCCACCAGGGCCCAGAAGGCCTTTTAATGAACTCAACTCAATGAGATGACTGCAGGAGGAGGATCTGGAAGACAGGAGAAGTTAGTGTATGGAATATGCAAATCCATTCCAAAAAGTGATGGATCCTCATTTACCACATTATTGAACAACCCTCCTACCAAGTTTCATGGAAATTGCCCATGTTGCTAACTAACTAAACCCTTACACCCCCCCGGTCATGTCCTCCCGCTGCCTGAACACGGCGCAGACATGATCTGGAGCTCCGACACAAGTGTGAGGGAGTTCTGACGCGAAAGCATGAATTAGACGCAGCATCTCCCACAGTTGCCTCGTCCCGCCAACACAGAGATGGATTGCAAAGAGCAGAACATTCATCTGAGCAAACATTCTGAATGTTCCTGCTCCGCCATCCATTTGTCTATTCATCATACGGTCGACGTTTTCTTGACACGAGGAAAGGCATCGGAAACACTCCCAGCAGCAGAGAATGTGCATGAGTGTGTGTGTGTGTGTGTGGGGGGGGGGGGGGGGGTTCTCTCACCCTGTGATGCCAACCTCTCTGCTCCCTCCCAGCTCTGGCCAGGCACGACCCATCTGTCAGATTCCTCCTTCCATCCTTCCACCCCCCCCCCCCCTGTGTACCCATTCTTCTCCTCCTCCTGTTTCTCTCTTTGCCCCATCCCTCCATCTCCATCATCCCTCCGTCATACTCCCTCTGCTCCTCCTGTGAACATCTCTTTTCCCTCTGAAGAAGTTCTCGCCTGCCTGTTGCTGCGTTTCCTCCCGTCTTTAGTGTCTGCATCGGCGCTCGTGCTGCTAACAACCCGACTTTACGGAGATGGAATCATGTGGTGAGTCCAGCTTGCGCACTAACAACAACAGGCTCCATCAAACGATAACACAAAAGCGTTTTCCCTCGTAGCTCCAGCTATACTTGAGGCCAATGTCGGACCCTGCAGGCCCATGTAGAGCCCCGAGGCTCACTGTTACTGCTCCATGCTGAACCAAGCGGATCCGATCTGGGCCAGAGAGACGGGGGTCCTGCCGAGGGAACTGGCACTGTCTCCCAGTATATGTAGTGTAGCATCAGCGGTGTAGCCTGGGGGCGTCCTGGCATGGCTGAGCTTTGGATTATCGAAGGCAGCTTAGGACCATCTGTATGTTGGTGGGGAGGACGTAATGAAGAAGAGCAGACTCAAAGACCAAAAAAATAAAAAATAAAGTTCTTTATTCTTTGCATCGCCGCAAACAAATCTTCAACAAGCACATTTACCGACCAGAATTCCATCACGGCGAATATACTGAATGTTATCCGCTCCTTCCAGTGACCCGCTAAGCGTCGTCTTATCTCTTGATGCATTGGATGCTTTGCTCTCTTGAGGTAGAAATATTAAATAGAACAATCTGAGTCGAGTGAAACTACCTCACATACAGTATGCGTCTCATCAGAAGCAGCCAGCGCTGGATTTCATCCCGGCCTTTCACACGCAGATATTTCTGATGATGCTATTCGGGGTCGAAGACGGTGAAATGACCCTCTCATTCCTTACAGGTGGCACACGGCGAAACAGAACTCCTCCCCGTCTTCTTCCTGTGTGTGAACGAGCCTTTCAAAGATGCCTCTGCGCTGACATCACCTGTGGAGTTTTCTTTCTTTCTTTTTTTTTTACCTGTGGAATAATCCGGCCAGGCATTTTTGAACATTCCACATTTCCCCCCGGGTTGTCTTTGTTGCCCCTGTCCCAACATCTGGCATGGCTCTGAGACTAAGAACATGTTTACAAAAACCAAGGCCGACTCGTAACCTGACATGCTGTGACAGATCATGGGCTGGAGATCAGAATCGCTTCTCTGTGTACTGGGATTGCTGGCATATTGATGCATGAACATACAGATCATAACAAAAAGGCTCTGTGTGTGTGTGTGTGTGTGTGTGTGTGTGTGTGTGACAGAGACATATATGGTTGTGAGTGTGCGTGTGGATATTGTAGGTCTTCCAGAAGTTCTTCTCAAGAAGGCTGACAGACTGGCAAGCAGCTGTGGTTGTAACTCTCTCTCTCTCTCTCTCTCTCTCACACACACACACACACACACACACACACGTGAACCCAGTCCTGCACGTGCACACTTTCTCCCAGACGCACACTGACAACACAAGCTGTTGTTCCTTAACGACTGGGCTGCTCCGGCACATCTGCACTCTGCATTATCATTAGCTCTCTCCCACATCCCCAGGATCGCTGACAAAGTGAACAATACCGACAATCACCCCCATCAGCTGCGGCCATATGGGCGCCATCCATAGCTGAAGCTGCCCCCTCCCCTCCCTCGGCTGGCTGGGTGGGTGGGTGGGTGGGGGGGGGGGGTTGAGGGCTGGGGTTGGTGGTGTTGGGGTGGGAGCAGCCAGCATCTGTTTGGCACTGACTTGCTCATGAGTCGGCTGAACCGGCGATGAAGGAACTTTTCTTTTTGCTGCTGACGTGTGTGTGTGTGTGTGTGTGTGTGTGTGATTTCTTCTCTAACCCCCCCCCCCCGTGGTCCGTCTCCACCTTTTCTCCCTCATTCTGCTCTCCTCTCTCATCCCTCTCTCCCCTGCCACCTTAATCCTCCCGATCCTAATGGGCCGGGATGAGGTGGAGGAGGAGAGCGATGTCTGCGGCGGGAGAAGCTGGCCCAGATGGCACAACAAGGTGCGCTCCACCACTCTTCTCCTAGATCCCCAGATCTCTCCCTCTCCGTCTCCTCTTCTTCTTGTCTGTTCTTCCTCGTGGACTTTCAACCCAGCTGGCAGAGGTGTTTTTTTGTTTTTTTTCTGGGATCAGCAGCAGAATCCTTCACTGCTGCTCCTAATTATCTTTCAACTCCAAACCCCCGACTGCATATCATTCTTTTAATATGTACATTCTCCCTCTCTCACTCCATCGGATCACAAGCTTCAGTCGCTCCTCTGAGAGTTTTTGATAAAACAGACACTTCATAGGGAAAGAGTCACCTTGAGATTAGTGTTTGTTGATATAGTTTTAGCCTTTTGGAGCATTGTTGTTGTTGTTGTTGTTGTTGGGAATATGAAAATGCTTTAAAGCTATAGCCATTAACCGTTTCTTCTTTTGTTTAACGCTTTGCTCCACCCTGCTGTGCAGGAACTGTGTGCAAATACTTAAAGCGAATTACTGTGCAGAATCAAAGGAAATGAAAAAAAAATCGTTTTTCATTATGTGCACATAATGATATACCGCCAAGCGTTCTCACACTCTTCTGTCAGCCCAGTGAAGAAATAGGAAGTTTACTTGCCACACATGCAGGAACCTTTCTGCATTTTGAACTTCACTTATTTGAGTCGACTCTAAAAAACCTTCTGAGCTGCGGAAAGACTATTTAGTGAAATACGGAGAATTTTAGTGTTTCTGTTTTTCTGGTTGGGGGGGGGGGGGATTCTCTCAAGTAGCATTAATCAACTTCTTTAGATCTCCCACAAATTTATTGCACAGTGTGCTGCCAACGCCCCGACGTCTCCCCAGGTCAGACCCCCCCCCCCCCCCCCCTCCCCCTCTAGCTACCAGATGATATTGGGATATTGTTCATTTGGATTCCTCTACAAGAGACATTGCAGCGGCGCTAGAGTCCAATATAAAGCTTGACAAAAAGAGAATCTGAAGAAAACAAAGACAGACAGAACCGTATGCTGGCTTGGATCTACAGGTGTTGCTTCTTACAGGTGCCCCCCCAAAAAAGAACCCTCAGTTCTCAGAAAATTTAGTTGCTATACGATATCGATGCTTGAGTTCCCCCCATTCTACCAAAAATCTCAATCTGTGTCCGATCATCACCAAAATGGTATCATCTGTTCCTGGTAATATGACATTTACTGTAACCTTTTGAGTTATGTTAACAGACGGACATGCAGATAAACGCCAGCAAAAACATCACCTCCTTGGTGGAGGCGACTAGTAGTCAACCTCATCTAATACTGGTGAGTGTGTGTGTGTGTGTGTGTGTGCGTTTCAAGTCGACGCTACTATTCTTTAAAGAAAAACCAACAACCTCAAACTGATCAGTGGCCTCCTGGGTAAATATTTAAAGTCAAAACAGGCTGAGGCCATAAAACGCTGAGAGGTGGTGGGGCTGCATCTGTCAGGGAGGGAGACGGGGAGAGATGAGAGGAGAACCGGGGAGGGGGGGGGGGGGGGGGACAGGGGTGACAGCAGCTGCCGAAACGAGTCTGGACGCTGCTGACGCCGTCACCTGTCCATACTGGACAAATGTCAAGCTGCAGGCCGTCAGACGCCACAGAGACCAGGAGCAGGCCTGGATCTATCTCACGGTGGAATGAACGGCTGCAGACACCTAAACGGCTAACACACACCTAGCCCGGCCCTCCACACGCCTTTCCTACGGCCTGACCCCCCCATCTGTTGCCTCCCCCGGGAGTGTGTGCGTGCATCTGTGTGTCTATGTATGTAAGGGTGGGAGGTCACGGGAGGGGATGGGCAGGCGTTGGCCCCGGCTGCCCATTGATCAACAGCTGCTGGGCTTCTCATGCTGAGCCGGACGGCCGGGAGGGCAGCAGCAGCTGGGCCGCGGAGAAGGTACGAACCCGGAGGGGGGGGGCCAGAGGTTGGCCCCTTGGTTGGTGCTGTGGTGCTGGAAGGAGGTGAAGCTTCAGATCGGGACGCGGCAGATCCCTGATATGAGATCAGATGAAACGTGAAAATAAAGTTAATGTGTGTAATTCCCAATTTTCAGCGCTGAACATTGTGTTCATTCGTTGTTCTTCTACAAAGTCAAAGTAGAAATAAAGCCTTAAAATGTAAGCAGTGAATTCTTATCAATTATTTCTATAAATTACAGACATTAATAAAACTTATTATACAGAATAGTCCATTTGAAAAAAGTACATTATATTTCTAAATGAGAATGAATTTTCCCTGTGACCTGTGCAGAAGACGGTACAAAGAACTGATCAAAAAAGATTGATTATTGCTCTCAATTTATTTTCTTTTTTTAACTGGAATAAAATCATGGTCCATTTTTCTCCTCCTTTAAAATGGAATTACTTTTGTTGAATTTTTCAATGAAATTAAGTTTTGTTTTATCAGAGTTGGTGATCTTCATATTGGTAAATGCTTTATATATATATATATATATTATATTTATATATAGGCTGTGTGAGGCTACAGACCTAACAGGAGCTGATATAGGAGCTGACAGCTGTTCACAGTGTCGGCTGTCACACATCTGTTGTGTTTGGGCTGCTTTACAGGGCGACCCCAGTTCAAGGGGGGGAGGACAAGGGGAGGAGGACAAGGGGAGGAGGGTGGGGATGGGTGGGCAGTGGAGGTGGAGAAAAGGGCTGTAGCAGGTGAAGGAGAGACGGCGAGCAAACAGCTTTATATGCTTTTTACGACCGTGCATTCCACGGGAGGTTAGGGTCCGAGGTCTGTGCCGGAGCAGATCAGGTGAGGTTTCCGAGCCGTCGGGATCCCTGTAGAAGTGCTGTGCAGTCAAACATCCTTAAATCCTTTCATTCGTTCGTCTTCAGAACCTCTTTGTCCGTTACCGGGTCGCGGGTCGTGTAGCAGTCGAAGGGCATCCTTAAATGAAATACCGCTGCTTAAAGGAACAGTTTGTGTTTTGGATTCAAGTTCGATAAGAATAGCGATACTTCTCAATCAGCATTAGAAAGGAAGTGAATGATTTACTTCCACAGCTAATAATGAAGCATCCGGCTCATAAAGCAACATGCTGTATGTTTTAGCATTTACCATTAAAGAAGGTCAAAGGTCAAGGACACAAAAAAAACACCCAAAGAAAAGGCTTTTCTGCTTTTAAGTTATGCATCAGAACATGAGTGTGTCTAATGCTACATCTGGATGAAGGTTAAACCTCGTTTGCTTGTCGATTTACTCCACACAACGCAGAGATAGCCTATGGACAATGAGGCCTCACTGGGGGATTCAAATTCAGGAGGGAGGAGGAGAAGAGTGAATAGAAAGGACGGTGGGGCTGACGGTCGGTTGTACAGGTTGAGGTTTGGAGGTCAGAGAGGATTACATGAGTCATGAGAAAGGAGGTAGGGGGTGACAGATGACAAGGAGCGAGGATGGGGAGGGCCGATAGCTCCAACTTGAGTAGAGGGGCGGCGGTGCCCTCCAGCCTCTCATCAACGTAGTCACACAAAAATGACCACGGCCAGGCTTCATGCCAGACACCGCTGTGTGTTTTTTTTTTGTGCGTGCCTCAAGGTGACACACCTAATTCCACAGGATGACCTCGCTCCGGTCAGGCATGCAGATTGGTGCGCCATGCAGGATGCAAGCTGGTGCAGTTTGCATCCTGTTACGAAAGCTGGGCGTATTCGGGTGAATTTTGTGCCTGCGGGGGGTTTTAGAGGTGGCTGGTGTATTCAGATGTAGGCAAATAGGGAGAGGAAGCTTGGTGGAGGCAGGGAAATGAGCTTCAGGTGAGGCTATGCTGGCCAATAGGAAACACTGATGGACGCTTTTGGACTAGCAAAAGTACAAATATGTTGTGTGTTGATTATAGTTACATTTATTACTCTAATTTAAGTTGTCAAGTTTAGAAAGCACGCAGCATTTACCCTGGAATGGACGCTGAGATGAAGGGGCAGAAACTACTGAAGTAGCTGAGCGCCATATTTAAATACAGTACCAGAGTAAAAATCAAAGAGTACATGTCAGTTGTGTATGGGCTGCTTGGTTTCTGTGGATTATTACATTTTGAAGCTCCTGTCGATGTAAATTCCCGAAGCTGTTTAGCGTTCATTGACAGAGAACTGCTGCCCTCTAGCGTTCACAGAGAGAACTACACCCTTCATCACCTGTACGTGTTTTGTTTTCTACTTCAGCAGGATTATTAAAAATAAAAATAAAAGCCTTGGAATACGGTGGCAGGATGGATGCAGGAAGCGAATATTGATTTGTAATATAGTTTTCCTTGATTATAACCATGATAAATTCACTTCAGCAGGAAGTACAGAGGGTCTGAATAACCAGACGTGGAAAGTCAAATCTAAGGTGGGCCGAGTCTTGGTGGGTGGAGCTACATGAAAATCACTGAGAATGCTGAGATAGTGAATATAAAAAAGTAGCCACATGCATTTAACATGCATTATTTAATACATTGCAGAGAGTAGATCAATCCGAGGCGGGACATGACGGGACGAGAGCAGCAGTGAGGCCTACTATCCTGGAGGAAGGTGGGACCAACTGGCTTTAACCCGTTTCCCCAGGTGTGACATCACACCAGCAACTCGCACTGACTGGCCCATTTGGGATGATGTCATTGTGAAACATTGAGGAGTAACCCCTTGTCTAAAAACAAGGATGGGGGGGGTTAAAAACAGCCCTCGTCCCAGCTTTCAGTGGAAGCAGTTGCTCGTGACAACGGCGTTTTTGCTCGGAGGATGAAGCAGATAATGAATAAACACAAAAAGACACATTAAAAATGAAAAGGTTCCCTTTATCATGTCGAGATGAGTCCAAAGCGAGTTGAACCCTTTAAGGTGATTTGAATCAGAGCGGCACAGCAGAGAATAACAAAAATACATCTGAAGAAAGTTTGACCGACGTCTGGCCGGCTCCTCCGGAGGTTTGTCAGCGTGTCCTCCCGTCCCCTCTTAGACCTGCTGCCATCGCTCTGTGATTCGTGTGTGAATAGCCACAAGATAAACCGGTACAAGTCCAACGGGAGACGGTTAATGCAGGGAGGCCAGCCCGCTGGAAGTCTGGTCCAGAGACGCTCGGCCTGCAACTCGGGACAATGTGATGATGCGGCGGCGGTTCAGAACAGACAAGATGGCCGCGCCGCTCTCAGAATGTTAAGACAGGTAGGTTCTCTCTGTGTGGGGAGAGGAAGGGAAGAAAGGGTGCAGCTGATTCGCTGCCGGGCATCCTCTTTGGCCCCCCCCACCCCCCTCTTCGTCTAGAACAGCTGGATCATCGACTCCCGAGACTGTCCAACTCCGATCCACTTGACTGAAAGAAACAGAAGCAAAGGAAGGCGTTAACTTCTCCATGGCTGCCCCGATGGTGTGCGTGTGTGTGTGTGTGTGTGTGGGGGGGGGGGGGGGCATACCAGGCACTCCCAAATGCTCCTCAATGAAGCGAACATATTTCTGAGCTTTCTCCGGCAGCTCCTCGAAGCTCCTTGCAGCCGAGGTGTCGCTCTTCCATCCCGGAAGCGTCTCGTACTGGACGTCCACAAGCTGCAACACCTCCTGATTCGCTGAGGGAGGGGGGAGGGGGGGGTCGATGAGGGAGGAATCTCACAACTACGTCTTCAAGAGAGACCGAAATCACAGAGTCCATAAATACCTGCAGACGGACGCGAACGCGAGACGCACCGGCTCACCTGGAAAGTAAGGCATCTCCTGGTCGTTGACTTTGTAAGCCACGCCCACTTTGATCTCTGCAAATTGATCGAGGATATCCAGTTTGGTGAGGGCTATGCTGGAAGGACGTGAGGGACGAGAGAGTTAAAAGTCTGCCGACAGCGAGAGGACGGCCTGTCCGTCAATGCTGATGCCGCATCACGAGCAGCGAACTCACGCAGTGAAGCCGTTAATCATGTGTGCATATTTGATGAGCACCAGATCCAGCCAACCGCATCGCCTCTTCCTGCCCGTGGTCACGCCCACCTCCTTCCCCCGCGACTGGAGCAGCTCTCCGATGTCCTGACAAGAGGAGGAGAGACGCGTCACGACTCTCGGGGCCTTCAGCGCTCGCCAGAGAACGGCGCTTCCCAAAAGTTTCGATTTCGAACTTTAGTTGAAAGACGTCCTTGGAATGACGAGTCCTTAAATCACAGCAGAATCAATCTGAAGGTTCTTTCGTCCACTGCACTTTGACCTCCTGAGATCCAGCCCGTTGACATGTCCACTAGAGGACGCAGGTCAACGGGCTGGGTCTCAGGAGGCTATGGCTCTGACAGAGGCATCGACCTCAGATGAGGCTGAACGCAGCGCACCGTGGATGGCGGGGTCGTGAACTCCCCCTCCGGGTGGCGCTGTTCATTTTCGTTACATGAAACACTGAACCCAGCAGGCCTTTCTGGTTCGGGGGGGGGCGGCGTCCTCTTACGTTGTTCTGCTCCGATGGGAAAGCGCCGATGCCGACTCTGGTGGTGTACGCCTTGACGACCCCGTAGACCTCGCCGACGTTCTGGGGCGGCATGCCCAGACCCGTACAGACCCCGCCCACTGTGCAGTTGGACGACGTCACAAACTGGTACGTCCCTGCAATCGCAAGAGGAGTGAACGCGTCAATCAGCCTCTGATCGGGTTTGTTATTTACACTCGAGGCGGTTCGAGGGACGTCAGATTGCGTCTGCCATGTGATGCGAATCCCCCGGCAAAGCTCAGCGGGCGTGTTTTAACCCGAGAGCGCCCCCGAGGGCACGACTACAGCGCTGCCTCAGATATTTCACCCGTTTGTCCCTCCTGCTGGTGCAATGAGAGCGAACGGGGGCGAGGTTTCCGGCAGGTCCGTGCGGGAAGCTTCCCACGTGCGGCACATTCCCGGCGTTCCGTTGGGACCGTCGTGTAAACAGTTCCGACGTCGGGAGCCATAGCGCTCTCGATAAGACAAAACTCATGTGCCCCCCCCCCCCCCCCCCCCCCCTCCTCAGACTCAGGACGCCCTCGTTCTCTACGCACGCACGGACGAATCGGAACGCCCCGGCGAGACACTGACCGAAGTCGATGTCCAGGAGCGCTGCGTTGGCTCCTTCCACCAGGATCTTCTTCGGGGGCCCGTGGAGCGCCTCGTGCATGAAGTGCACGCCGTCTCTCACCATGGGCTTGATCTTTTCCACGCAGGCCTAGCGTCCACATAGATGTTACTGCAAACGGGACCGTTAGCTCGTTCTAGAAACAGTTCGCCGCTTTAAATGATTCTACCTTTAGCTTGAGCAGCTCTCCGTCGACGTCGACTTCCAGCGTCGGGTACATCGACTTGTACTGTCTGGCCAGTCCTTTGTACCTGCAACAGCCAACGGCGATCGCTCGGCTCACCTTACACCGTCGCAAGTAAGAATACTCTGGATTACCGACACGGACCTTTTAGAGAACTGCGTGAAATCGGCCAGCAGGTCACATATCCGGAGGCCGTTGCGTGCCGCTTTGGCCGAGTACACCGGGCCGATGCCTTTCTTTGTTGTCCCCAGGCTGGAGGGACACAGAGAGGCAGCGTTAGCGTGTGATCTCAGTCCAAGTGTGTTTGATATCGCTGTAGAATCGATCAGACTCTGCTTTAAACCGGAGAGGGTAGCAGAGGGCAAGTTAAAGAACAAGTTAAACTGGCTAAACATTTACACGTTCAACCCCCCCCCCCCCCCCTCCGTTAACAGCCAATCAGAAAGGAAGGCTCGTCGAAACAAGCTACAGAGGAAGATCCACCATAAGTGCTGACCAATGTGAAACAATCCACATTTAAAATCACCAAATATGCAGTAATACCTCGACGTACGAGTACAATCCGCTGCAGTAATACCTCGACGTACGAGTACAATCCGCTCCCGGACCGAGCGCGGAACTCAAATGAGCCTTTTAGAATCTGACCCCACGTCTGGGCGCCGTTCCGTTTCCAGTAGCAGCGCCAGCAGGCTTCCTGCATGCTGGGAATTCACCAGCCCTCAGAGAACAGCATCCTGGAAGCTCATAACGACCGTGCCATTAAGGTCGTCCACCCAACATGCGCTCTCACACACACACACACACACACACACACACACACACACATCCCTGTCTGGACATTTCTCATTAGCACTACCTCTGGTTCCTTCTCGACAAACATCAGGGGGGGGGGGGGGGGGGTCTGCCTCTTTAGCTACTGTATGCTGAGTTATTGTTTAGCACCCAGAAGCTCGAGGGTTTTTAGAGTGTGATATTAGATAATAGTTGCCCGTAGCAACAACTTTATAAGTAGAGCTCACACTCGCTTGAAGGTACGGTAAGTGATTCTCCGTGTAGCAAGTTCTAGTAGTGCACGTTCTCCTGACAGCCTGTTATTGGTTGACTGAGGCGATAATCTCACACACAAAGGCCGGAGCACGAACGCTTCTGGAATGTCACGCCCCGAGCAACGGGTTTACGTTTAAGCAACGGGTTTACGTTTAAGCAACGGGTTTACGTTTAAGCAACGGGTTTACGTTTAAGCAACGGGTTTACGTTTAAGCAACGGGTTTACGTTTAAGCAACGGGTTTCTTACTTCTTGCCTGCTTGTTCTTGTCTCTGCTGTTCCTGAACGCCATCGACCGCTTGGTGGAAGTCAAACACTGCGGAGGTGGGGAGAGAGAGAGGGAACACACACACACACACACACACACACACACTCACACCTCAGAGAAAGCAGGGCTCACACAGCCACGAACACATTTCTGGGCCGGACCCGGACCCGGACCCGGCGGGACGTACCGATATGCGCTCTGTCTGAGATGATCAACCTTTTCTCCCAGTCTTTCAGACCTACGCGCAGAAACACACTTTCAGTTTCCACACGCCAAACACGGCCTTCCTGCCGTTAGACTCCCGGGACACGCCGCCACACACCTGTTCCTTTCCGTGCGTTCTTCTCCGCCTCTTCAAACAGGCCTGGGAGGTGGATCACGACGCCGTTGCCTAAAGACAAACGCTGAGAGATTAAAAAGGGGGATAAAACCGATAAACTGAGGACATCGAGAGGGAAGACGGCCTCGGAATGAGGACCCGTGCGTGTAAACGGTGCGCCTGAGGCCCGTTACGCACCGATGAAAGCAGTGGCCTTGGGGTTGATGATGCCGCTGGGCAGGAGGTGAAAGTCGTACTCCACCGAGCCGACCACGACCGTGTGTCCGGCGTTGTTGCCGCCCTGCAGAGACGGGAGCGAGTCAGACGGGAGCGAGAGGCGAATGGAAAACCCGCCCGGACGAACGCAGGAGTCGTTTGGCGAGGAGCAACAAGCGGAGACAAAAATACGTCCTGGAAATGTATTTCTGAGGGAGCTGCAAAAGACATCAAGCCGAGCAGCCGACTAGAATGACACAACATCAATAAAGTGAGACTTCAAAAATGTATTTATCACGACACGGTCACGTCAACACAACCATGAAGTGAATACACGCAACCCTTCAGGGAGGCCAACGAGGAAGTGTTTGCTCAATTTTTATGAGTGTAGCTTAATCCCGACACGTGATATTTCGCCGCATTGACTCTCCTACCGAAGGCCGGCCCTCCTGAGAGGCGCCCGTCTCTTCCTTCCAATCCCAAATAAGACTTCTAGGATGCGGTAAGGAACACCGAGCGAGACTGCCGGCGAAGCTTATTTTATAAAAAGATCAACGACACCACTTGACTCATGCCATTGAGCCCCGGGGTGGGGAGGGGGGGGGGGAGAGATTCCAACACGCAACAATGTACGGCGGCAGCGGCGTGCCGGACCACAGCCAGAAACCGGTTTATTTTTACACGCGCTTTGCCCCGACAGGATCGCAGGTACAAAGGAGCTCAAGAATTTGTTGCTATGTCAACTTGTTTTCAACACATCCAACTAATAGTCCTCTGAAATCCACAGGCATGAAACAGGCAGCCAGAAAACGCGCAGCGTAAGCTACAGGATGTCAGCGAAGCTGCAACGGATGCTTTCGTTATTATCGGTTCATCGCCTTTACCGTCGTTAACCACGTTCGAAATGGAATTCAAAATGGGCGTTCCTTGGCCCAGTCACAAAGAAAGTTAGCGTAGCCGCAGCGAGTCGGCTTCACTCGACCCATAATCACGCCTCCTTGACGTCAGACTTGGCAAACCGAACAAACGCTCGAGTCTTCGACGGCCGCG
>NC_090903.1:11430422-11503422 GCF_040956055.1 Brachionichthys hirsutus | reverse complement strand
TGACTGAAAATAAATCTGTTTTCAAACACGGCCAATATTCTCACGATGGAGTCATTATCAAAATCAAATGTTTTCTAAAACCAAGAAATAAATCAGTAAATAAAGTTAAGTGGAAATTATATAAAACCATTTTTTACACAACATATAATTAAGGCTGAATTTGTATGTGGGGTCAATAAACAGAAAACATTTGAAAATCATATTCAGACATATTTGAAAGAAAAATGCTACATGACAAAACTAGTCGGTTAAATGACATTTTTTAAGAGGAAGACCTCAGTCACAGAGAGATGCTAGTGATTTTCTATCTAATATGACTTCATATCAGAACATTAGCCTGTCAATGCACATAATCTATCGCATAGGCAGCAACAACACTTGTTCAACTTTCTGGAATCTCACATTTCAAATTCTTACAGAAAAACACAACTGTGTTTTGAACTGTTTTTGTGTTTGAGAAGTCATATTTGTTTCTTTGTGGTGAAAACATGCGATACAACAACAGGATGCATAATCAAAAACCAGTTGTCAACCATAGCAACAGGACTACTGTTGCATATCAGAATCATGCGCAGAAGAGAAATACATTTCTTCCGCTTTCCATTTCCATTTACTTCCACTGACTATTCAAATTCACACCTTACCCCCCGGAGTCACGGCACAGAACAAAAAACTCTGTAAACACAAAGATAACATGTTGAACATTCTTGTGGGAATCATGCTGTGTTTTTTAAATGTCCCTTTTTTGTTCTAAATGTTTTGGTATTTACTCAGTAATTATCCATGCTTTAATTCTCATAATCTAAATGTAAAATACCCTGAGGAAATATGATTGTTTACTGAATTTCACTGCTCCAAGACTCTTATCAATTACTTCCAAACAATTTTATCTTTTCCCCACAAACAGAACCCCCCCAGCTCAGAATAAAGTTTGCAGCAGAATAAAAGCAGATATAACATCATCTATTCATTCATTCGTCTTCTTGGCGATGAGGAGATGATCTGGATACACTGGATCATTGTAAAAGTATTACTGTGACTGTTGAAATATCAGCTGTTGACATCTCACCCTACACCTCCCCATTCCTGCTCACCAGTCTCAGCAGAGTCATTGGCCACCACCACCACCAGTGTGGGGGCAACTACGGGAGAGAGAGGGAGAGAGATAGAGAGGGGGGGAGATATAGAGAGAGTGAGAGAGAGAGAGAGAAAGAGAGAGAGAGAAAGAAAGAGAGAGAGAGAAAGAGAGCGAGAAAGAGAAAGAGCCCGAGAGCGAGCGAGAGAGGGAGAGAGATAGAGAGGGTGGGAGATATAGAGAGAGATAGAGCGAGAGAGAGAGTGCAGGTCCACCGTATCTGGCTGTTTCTGGTTGCAGCTTTGTGTCCCATCAAAGGCCCTGAGCAAAGAGACATGAGCCTTAATTGTTGTGCTTTATCTGAGGGATAAAGACGGGATAGGCATCAATTTAGAACTCCTTTATTAGACCTACAAAGTGTGACAGACTGACACAGAGAGGCAGAGAGCGGAAAGGAAGATGGAATGAAAGAGGAGAAGGCAGGAGAGACGAGGACGCGAGGGGACGTGGATGGAGGTGCATTTGATGAGGCAGAGAGGAACAGAAGAGTCAGCGGAAACAGAACCAGATGAAATTGCTCCTCTGTTGAAGGAGAAAGGAAAATTAGTCCCACTGCCACATTTAAAATATAAAAAGCCCTGGATGTTTCGCAAAAATCCCAAATACTGTCAAATTTGTGGGGAAAAAAATCATAAGAAAAAATGTATCAGTATTCAGGGCTCAACTTAAAAAATGTAAAAAGTTGCAGAATCCTTATTGGACTTCACTGCCTGCAATCATAAAAAAAAAAAAATCCTCATTAATTACAACACTGGCTTCTTTCTGCGACACAAAGTTTAAATACTTTAGTCGTGAAATCGGTCATCAATCAAATCAAATGTTTGTTATGAAGCGCAGATGTTTGCCAAGTAAGTTTCAGAGTGAAACGGCTCTCCTCGACATTTTGAAGGATTCCCTGAATTTAAATGTTTGCAGAGTGAAGAGTTGGATATTTGTTGGGGTTTTATGTTTTGTTTTATGGTATTTTAAGGATTTGTGTCGAGTGAGGATTCACTGGCTGCTCACTTCCCCTGCACTCCACAGCTTGTTAATGTGACGGGATAATGTTGGCCTCCTTCTATTACATCTGAACTAATGCGCTCCTCTGATTACTCTGTGGTGATATGAGGACTGTAAAACAAAAGCTTAGCATCATTTCCAATCTGTCCTTTACACAACACGCTAATGACATCATTTAGTGTTTTGTTGTTGTTGTTGTTTTTTTTGTTTTGCTGCTGAACGGATTTCCATGAAACTTGGGAGGATGAGTCTTGGGCAAGAACAGATCTCCACCCCCTTTCTTCACATCACAGAATGGGCTATTTAAGGTTTTGGCATCTATGTAACTTGTGCAAGAAGGTACAAGGTCTTCTGAATTATTTTCTAGTTATAAATGTAAGTGAGTGCGTCTTGACTGATGAAGGACAAAGGCAAAGATAACTCCTCTATTCCACCGAAGAGGCATGAGACCACTTGTTGGGTTCACAGTCTCTATGCTGCACTGTCATTCCCACAAATCAAACACACTCTAATCAGTTCACACACTACTGTGAGACCCCGTCCCTCTCTTCTTCTCTCCTCCCCTGACATAAATATATGAGTGTTTTTATGTGCGCAGTGAAAAGGTGCCGCTGAGTTAAGTGGCCTTGTTGTATTCTGCTTTAAGCTCTAAGGGCTTCCAGTGGGGGGTGGTGGTGGATGAGAAGGGTTGGTTGTGGCAGTGGTGGTGGGGGGGGTAGGGTGGATGAAGGGGAGGCCTGCAGCACCATGCCTAATCCGCCTTTCTCGCCAGGGTCAAGACTTTCTGTCTGGGTCCGTGGTGCTCCCTGCCACCGAAGACTCTCCCATTCACGCTCACAATGTCCCTGTCAGTCCCGACAACACTTCCTGCCTCTGCTGGCTCCAGCCCTCGCAGGGATACACAATATTTCACAGCTCCCAACAATGGCCTGTCTGCCTGCACCCACCATATGGTTACTATGGGCCACAATATTGACACACATCACTAATTATTCAATGAGCTGAGAGAGAGAAAGAAGGAGCGGAGGAGGCCGTCTGCTAGTTTGGTTTTCTCTGTCTCTGGAATGGAATGTTAGATTGCACCCTGTGTGTGTGTGTGTGTGTGTGTGTGTGTGTGCATTTATTTTGGCAACAAGGTATATGTATTTGTCTGACTGGGGGGGGGGGGGTTCTAAATTGTGTGACCAGGAGGACATGAGGGCTCACTGTCTCCAGGCATCCAGCACAGCAACCCTCTGCCCAACATATGTCTCTTATTATTACTGGTGCTTCCTAATGGCACAGGAAATTATATACTGTAATGGCAATAAATGATGTGCATCTTTTCTTTTTTTTTATGTTTCAGATGAAAAGAAAACTGAAGAAAATAAAGCATTAAGCAAAACATTTAATCAGTCTACAATCTGTGGTTGTTTAGAATGCTTTCTATTCATCAAACCGATCATTTAATTCTTCTGCAAGAGAGAAGACGCTGACTGAGACCGATTATGTTACTTTACTTATCCAGACTGTTATTAATGCATGTTAACGTGATAAGTCATTACATTTCCCTGCGTGAGAGATGCTCTTGTTATGAAGCAATGATGTCTTAGCTGGAGAACCATGCAAAGAATTTTCGAGATTTGGATGTAGGGTGCAAAAAATACACAAGATTTAGAAATCCTACAACAACCAGAATGCAGCAGGTGAAGACACTTGCTAGAGCAGTACATTAAAGCATTTTATGAACTGACTTCCACGCGCTTTGAGTTCATGGAAAAGGTCATAAAACAAGGAACAGTTTCCTTCTTCTGATTTATGTTTCCTGCCTGTTACAGTAAAACAAACATTTTTTTTTAATGTTCTTACCCTGGAAAATCAGCCAATTATCTGCTGTCTGCTCTGTTGTGAAATGATTCTTTGCTTGTTTAATTGAGCTTCAGCGTATTATTATGGTTTACCTAATTGTCAATCTATGAAACACTAAAATATTATTTTCATTTCATCACAGCCTCGGTAGGAGGGAAGCTTGTTTTTGAAATGCTTGTTCTTCTCAAATCTTAGAATTCAGATCTAGTTAATTTAACATTCACACATGTATGAGTTAATTAAATTAAGTCAATTATAACGATCAATTTAATGTTGCGGGCAGCACGGTGGCACAGTTGGTGGCGCTATTGCCTCACAGTAAGAAGGTCACAGGTTCAAAACCCAACCTGCGTGGGTTCTCTTCGGGTTCTCTGGCTTCCTCCCACCACCAAAAACATGCAGCTATAGGTTGTTATGCTAAATTATCCATAGGTGTGAGTCTGTGTGCGGCCCTGCGATGAACTGGTGGCTTGTCCAGGGTGTATCCCGCCTCTCATCCGTAGACTGCTGATATGCTGTGTTATTCCCCTTTACACAGTCTGTTAAAGGTAATCTATAACCTGATCTAGAGGTTGTTTCATCATTGAAGGTGAACTGGATGAGCAAAGAATTGCATCGTCACTGCCTGCTGCTTGACATTTGATATAAATGGAATAGAAATGCCCCTCCCTCAGCGTCTTCTCAAGAAGAACCCTAACCCTTGTGGAAGCCCCAGCATGGCCCATCCAGGCTGCCCCCTGAGTGGTGGGAATGCAGGCCTGTGCAGCAGGCCATGACAGGCCCATGTTGGGACGGGCCTCGGCGCGCCACTCCACACAGCAATTGATTGACAGCCCTCACTGAGGGGGGGTGGGATTCCTCGTCCGTCAGTTAAAGTACTGCTGAGATGAAGACGAGGCATCGTGGATGTGTGACGTGCTGCGGGTCGGCGTTTCCTCCTCTCTGCTCTCCCAGGCTCTGAGCA
The DNA here is from genome assembly GCF_040956055.1 of Brachionichthys hirsutus. Lineage (NCBI taxonomy): Eukaryota > Metazoa > Chordata > Actinopteri > Lophiiformes > Brachionichthyidae > Brachionichthys > Brachionichthys hirsutus. The sequence goes on along the minus strand of NC_090903.1, from coordinate 11,498,476 downwards.
ACGAGATAAAGTTAGCTTGTTGGCTGAGGGTGAAGGTTGCCACCGTTCCAGATGTCGAGGTTTCAGCTTCCTCTCTCGGCTCCCTGTGATGTGCTGTGCCACATCTGTCTGGGCAGAGGTGTGCCATATTGCGTCCCATCTGCCGCATGGAACACACACACACACACACACACACACACACACACACACACACACACACACACACACACACACACACACACACACAAACACACGTGCAGCATGCCCAGAAACTGCCCATTTTAACCAGGGCCATAAATAGTGTAATTCTTGGGTGTGAAACAGTCGGTTTTTAAGAGCGCTCCGAGGAACAGAGTGGCGCTGGAACCTTTGGCAGCTGACGGACAGATTTTCTGCTCCTGGTCGCCACATGAAATTCTATGAACTGCACATTGAACACAGTGAGACAGGGAGGCAATGAAGACCTGCTGGTGCAAGAAAACGAGAAGTAAGCCATCTTTGTCTGTCCTTGTGTATCTCGCCATCTGTCTCCTTTCACTCTGTGGATGTGCGTCCTTTTTTTCTGTCTCTTCTCTGCCCTCTTTTTTTTAAGCCAGGGGGGGCAGTACTGAAATGAATGTCACCTCAGCCCCAATGTTACTTAGGGGACGTTGACTCCTTAGCCTCTGTGCTGTCGGCGGCCATATGCTGATGTTTTCATATTCCAGAGAAATGAGGAGAGGGAGTCGTAAAAGCAGCTCAAGTCAAAATTACAACCCTGCATGGCTACAAATGCTGAGGAGAAAGAGAGCCCCCCCCCCCCTTCTGTCACACCACCAGCGCCGTTAAAGCTCCAATCCCTCAGTCCAAGGAAGGGCCCTCGGAAGCACTACAGTAGCTCTGGCCTTCATTCTAAGTTAGACGCTGTTTTACATGATTCAGTGTTTATTCATGGCTTGTGTGGCTGCGTGGAGAGTGAGGCGCCGTTTGGTTGCTCCTCTGATGCTGGCTTTAGGGGAGACATCAGATTCTTCCTCAGCGCAGGGCCACAGAGCTATAGGCAGCGTTTCCAGCTTATCTATATTTCATGCTTTTATCTGCTCTCAGCATTTAATTAGGCAGTTAGCTGCTCATTAAATTCTACCCAGAGCAAAGTTTCACCTCGTGGCTGAAGTTGTGCTGATGTTGAACTTTTCCAGGCAATGGAGGATTTTGATAACCTTGCATCAACAATATCATTATTACTGAGTTATTACTGAGTTATTACTGAGTTAGGCTGCCTTTGTGGTTTAGCAGCCAAAGAATATTCTCTTCTGACATTTCTGTCATCTCAAAGAGACAGAAGAATAAATTGTCATTATTATAATACTAATAATACTACTACTGCTAATAATAAATAGTTGCTAAAGTGTAGTGCTCCACCTATCATGCAGGGAATTTGCAAACTTATTTCGGTGTAAATATGCAAACTTGTGTCATATCAGAGCTCCAATGATCGGACCTATAATGTTAGCAACAATATAAAAAATATATTTAATAAAATAAACTGTAATGTGGAACAGGTAGCTATGCCGGTAAATCTGCCGCTCATAAAGAAGATGTCGTGACTTACTTTGTCTTCTTCTACTATCCTTGCTGCACCAACTCTAATGTGTGAGTCATGAGACTCACACGAGACTCAACTGAGACCCTCATGTGAGTCTCATGTGAACCAATCAGGGTTGTTATATAAGTATAGGGCATTTGAAAATTGCGGCCAGCAGCTCAGCTATGGCTCGTTGCTGATATCCGGTGGCGTGGCGTGGTGCGGCGTGCGGCTGACAGATGCCTGCTCCAGCTGGTACAGGGGGGGTTTATCGCCCGGTTGGAACGCGGGTCCTCACGCCCCGCCACTGTGCTGGCTACCATCGGCGTGTTTAATGAGTCACGAATTGCCTGTTTGTCTTCTGCTCCCTGCTGTTTCTGCACTCCCGCTTCCAGGACAATCCCTGAAACACATGCTGCTGCGCTCCGCAGAGCAGCCAGACAGGCCGGCTCGGCCAAACTGTTAAAAAGAACAAAGTTGTCATTTTTTATTTCTTCCCATTATGTCATTTTTTTTCCTTCTTGGGTGTTCATCTAAGAGAGGGATGGGCTGTTCTGCAATAAAGCTGCCTTTTCAGATGCTGTGCCTGACCTCCCCAATATGGCTACCCCGAGAAAGCGGTGCCCATTTGAAGCCCCTGACAAACGCACAAATGGCTCCATAATTGGGCCGCTTTGTTGTACAAGGTGCCGGCTCGTCTGGAAGTGTCGTTCAACACTTTGAGGTAAATGGAGGTACATTATGACAACACATGGCAGTTGATAAAGGAGTAGAAACTGGCAAACTGCAAAGACATAAACAGGTGGTGTTGACACAGAAATGGTTTGTTTTATGTCACAAGAAAACTGAAATTTGAAAAAAGAACGTTTCCTGCATCAACTGAGCAGGGAACATATTCTGGTGCAGGCCAGTGACAGACGACCATCAAATGGACCAAAGCATGTACACACACACACACACACACACACACACACAAGGGGTGGTTTTTGACTCTAATGTTCTGTTAGATGCCAATAGCTTTATCTTCATATCACCTGTTCAATCAGACAGGCTGTGCAACAGATCCTGTCACAGGAACAGGTGGCCATTGGACCGACCTGGTAAGACTCACAGAGGTAAATTCATTAAGTCTACAACACTACTAATAGGGAGATGTATATATTTTTAAATGAAACGATCCTAATTATTTCTTAAATCACATTATTTCTACAATAACTTAATATTAATGTTTTAACATTTGAAACGCACTACAAACTGGGCTTTGAGCTAACTTTTGCAACAGCCACACTATTCCAAAGCATATCTGAATACATGCAGAACATCAACCTTGAAATGCTGCACCATTCTAACACACACATAAACACACTTACACATAGTGTCTGATAATGAGTTGAAGTTTAAACTAGCTGTAGAATCTTGGCAGCGTCCGGATTTGGCCCGGATCCGTGAAATCTTAATTCCGCAGCGCTGCTCCCAATGGCCAGCTCTGTGTTCTTGGAGTGGCATTCTTCTCATTGTGCAGGTCACTGAGACAGAGGAGGTCGACCTGAAAAGATCCTCGGTGGAGGGAAACAATGGCGTAAGTCGGCCCATAAATGTCTCCTGTTCAGCTTTGCCCCATTGACTCTCTGCCTCCCTGCCAAGCCGGGTCCTGTCAGACCAGCCCCTCTCTCAAACAGCTTAATTAGCAGAAAGAACAACAATGTCAGAGCCTTTTTTTTTGACTGAAATAAAAACAAGAAAAGACCCAAAAGCTGCTTTCCCCGCCTTTCATTGTCCACGCTCAGCCCACGATAACAGAGCTATGACTTTGCTGTTCAGCTTAGTACAAATAAAACAACATTCCTACGCTGTTCCATAAGGAGCATGACGACCGACTGATGGACCAACAGGGGGGGGGGGGGGGGGGGTTGGCCGTAGCTCTCATCATGCGGGACGCAGCTTTTTAAATGGGGGTTTCTGATTTATATCTCTGGAGCACCAAAGGAGCTGAGTGATGACCTCCACATTCCAAAGAGGGATGAAATCTGTCCCACTGAAGGCTTTGCGCCAAACCTTTTCCCAATCATGCTTATGGTGATGATGACAATGCACTTTGCATTGAGTCACTAAAGCAAGAATCATGGGGCGAGGACACTCACTGCGGTGGCGTCCACCACGCTGGTTTTGACCTTCTTTCGCCCTCAATGTCTTTCTGACTGACGGGTTGTAAAACTGTGTCTGTGTCTCATCTTGTCCTCCTACTTCCATGTTTCAGTCAATCAGTTGATTGGATTTTCTTGTCTACTGTCTTTGTCTCCTCAGTGGGACAAAATGGTTTGGAATGGCATTACCGCACCTTCGATGAATACAAAAAAGTATTTTGTTAATTTCTAAAATAAAAATAAAATAAAAAGACATGCAAACATCAGACCTACAGGATTTCACATCACCTCTTCAATCTTTTTCAGTTGGTGAGTATTCGTGATGATTGGCATCCATTGCTGTCATTTGGGTTTGTGGATTGCCAAATAGAAACAGAATTGCTTGCAATCAATATTGTTTGTTCGGTTTTACAATTTTACAATGCAAAGAAATGACATTGTGCATCAGCATTTTGTCATCTTAGCATCACTTTACCGTCCATTCTGTGGCCAGTGATTGCATCGACTCTGATAACTTTGGTGAATGTGCTGCACAAACATCACATCAAACACTTGCAAAACAGTCTGACCTGACAGCCGGTAAGAGGCAACGATTTACTGTGCTGATATTGATGCATTGGTGCCTGTGGCTATTTTTGTTGTTAATGCATAGACTGCTTTAGACGTTCTGTGCTGACGGTTCTAGTCCTCCTTGTCCTGCAAGTGTATATCAGGATCGCATCTTATGTCTTCTCTGGCAATGCATCATGGGAAGTGTCATAGAACATGTGATCCAACCCCGGCAGGCTTCAGGCGAAATATCTCGACACCCTCCACCAACCTGTCTTCTCTGAATTGTTTTTTTTTAACCGTTTATTGGGCAAGTTGCTATTTTTGGAAGCCAGGTATGGTGAGCGCTGTATGCATGTGTGTGTCTGCTGCCAGGTATACGGTGAATGTGAGTATAGCTTGGGAGTGGGTGTGCCTGTGCCGTGGGTGTGTATGAGGTTTGAAAGGTGCGCACACACCTGGGACACGGAGCTAGGAGAGGCAGTTGGGTAGCCTTCATTTTTGTTGACCGCTTTTTCTTTATTTTATGGTTTATTTTTCATCAATCCATGATTCATCTTTGCAATATCTTTTCTGACTTTGTTTATTGCCAGTACCGCCGTACTTGGGCGTCAAATAAATACATATGTGAACGCATCTGGGATTCAGCGTCTCTGGATAGACCTTTTAGCGCGTCGGACAAACCCAACATGCCTCTCAGCAGCTAAAACCAGAAATAGGCCACTAAGAAGCTGCAACAACACTCAAAGGTGGAATTTTATTTAAGCAAATGAGTGCCTTATAAAATGTTAAACAAACATCTGAAATAACCTTTCTTAATTTTTTTCAACAGAATTTGGATTTCGAGGTGGACTGTGCTTTTCATTTTCTTTTTTACAATAGTAGTTCACGTATTTTTGATATTGCGTGCTACTTCGCTGTGCAAACAGCTGAAAGGCAACAGTGTTTACTAGCGCCAGAAATTCAATGTAAAAACTAAAACAGGCAATCCCTCCTTTCTGACGTTGACAGGAAGTGGCCTCCAGTCATAAGTGTCAGAAATTCTCATCTCATCTCAATGTTTTCTATTCTGCAGAACCTGCAGTGAAGTCCTTGACGCGCTTCTCTCTATGTGATACTCTTCTCCAGAGCTGTGAGTAGAAATATTTCTTCAATTGAATACAGGCTTTACTTTTTCATAGTCAGTTTTTTTTGTTTTTAGCAGAGACAAGTTCAATAGAAGGACTCTTATTACAATATTATTGTAATAAGAGGAATTTACAAAGCAGAGGAAAATCCTTACGGTGTGTCTTAATCAGTGGGGCAACAGCTGTGAACAAACAAAATAAATTAACTCACATTTATTTATTTAGCTTTAGAATCCATGGACTCTCTGGACCTCGTCAGCCCTTACCTGTTCAGGTACAAAAATATGAACTTTCTGCTCAAGGAAAAACTGCGAGCCAAAGACATCGATGCTCTTCTTGACTTTGAGATCCGTCCTACTGATATCTTCCTGATTACATACCCAAAGTCAGGTCAGGAGCTGGAAATAATCAGTTCTAGATATGATCATAGCTTCTTTTTTTTTTTTTTATCAACAACCCTTCACTGCTCCTCGTATAGTTTATGCTGTTTGAAAATAATAGATGATGGAGATGTTTTATAATAGTATCTGTAACTGACAGTGTGCAACACAGTACTGTTTGTACAGCGCGTACATAGAGTTTGGATGTGTGAATTGTTTTATGTATGAATATGTGCATGAACCAAGTTTTTTTCTCTCAAACTATTATTCTTGTATATGATTCATTTTCAAAATTAATATAACTTTTAAATATAAATGTATGAATGATAGATGGAGGAGTAAATATAATAAAATATGAATTCATATTTATTATTATTAACTAGAAAAGCACTCGGAGAGCGCAGACACCCACCGAGCAGCATATTCCCCTCCTTATTGGATTAACGCCGTCCACATGGTGATCTGGCTTTTCTAGTTTACAAATTTGTGGTCTGGTGATGATGGCTGTGTATTATTATAATTATTATTATTATCGTATTATTTACATTTGCATTTACTGTTTTATTTTTAGATCCATTGATTTTTGGCACAATGCTTGTTATCAAAACTTGTTTGTTTTTTTGTCCCCAGTGTGGGATTAAAAGTATTGTCTCATCTCATTTCATCTCATGTTAAAAATGAAATGAAAAAAGATAGAAGATATCAGAGTATATTGAACTTCATCTTAGGGGTGAATAGAATTCTGTCCGTTTATATCAATGCAATAAATAAAAGAAACTGGTCCTACTTGTATTTAAAACATCCAGTTCTTTGTTTTAGGCACAATATGGATGCAGCAGATCCTGGCTGAAATCATTGGGGCTGTTAAACCTGATTGGTTGGAGGATGTCACCAACAGGACCCAAATTCCTATGTTAGAGGGAGGAGTTTTAGGTGACCCCTTCCGACCAAGACCAGATCCTAGGGTATTTCGTTCACATCTCTACCCTGACATGTTGCCCCATGGAGTGAAAAATAAGCAAGTCAAGGTAACAATTTTCAGTCTTCAAGCTGATTCAAGAATCCGTTTGAAGCCAAATTCACCAATCAAGAAGCTCGAACATTGTTTCCTGAGCTGTGAAAATATCTCTGAATTATTAAAACAATCATTCTGAAGATCATGTACATATACAACATACACCTTTCCCCTTCAGGTTGTGTATGTTTGGAGGAATCCCAAAGATGTCCTGGTGTCCATGTATCACTTTGCCCGCAGTTTTGTCTTGCTGGAAACACCTGAGAGTTTTGCGGATTTCTTTCAGCAGTTCCTGGATGGCGATGGTAGGCTCAACATTCATAAGTTAGTAAAGCTATCAGAATAACGGCCCCATGTCTTTGTTGCATTATCAGAAACATTATTTGTCTTGTTTTGCGCTGAATAATTTTATTTTAAACACCGTGTACATGTGCAACTCCACATAAATGACACATTTTCAAAGTTTCGTCTTCTGATACCATCTAATTAAAAAAATGAACAAACTTTTTTTAGATTTAAAGCACATTCTTCTAGTTGTAGCTTTAAAAAAATGAGGAATGTAAATGTATTTTATGCTTTTGTTAACATTGCTAATGTAATGCAAACAACTATGGAAAAACAGAAGAGCATCTCATCTTTCTTTCCTTTAGTTTTAGGTGGCTCATGGTTTGATCATGTGAAAAAAGGTCATGAAGCACAAACCTATCTGGACATCCATTTTGTGCAGTATGAGAACATGCTGAAGGTTGGGCGTCCTCTTTTGTCTGTTGTTTGATTGTTAAGTGAGGACCACCTGTATATAATGCATTGGACTTATTTCCTTCTGTTTAATGTCAGAAATGCAACAAATGATTTCACATAAAAATATATTTCACATCTGTCATTAACAGGATCTCAGACAGGAAGTTGTGGAGCTCTGTGCTTTCCTGGGAGCAGACTTGACAGATGAAGTCATTGATCGTGTTGTGGAGAAGTCCACGTTCAAAAACATGAAGACCGACCCCAAAGGAAACTACAAGGACCTTTCTGAAACCCACATCTATAAAGAGCCAACCATGAGAAAAGGTTTGTTTCCACACTCTTTTTAATATATTCTCTGAAGTTCTATCTACTGAAACTTGTAACGGTGAAACGCTGTAACCATCCGATCGGTACAGACGGGTGAATGTGGGACTGTTTCTGTGTCTGAGCAGGTGTAGCAGGTGACTGGAAGAATCACTTCACTGTGGCCCAGAATGAACGCTTTGACAAAGTGTTCAAGGAGAAGATGAGCAGCTTTCCTCTGACGTGCACATGGGCGGTCAAAGAGTAGCTTCTTAAATTTAGTTACTAAAACTGAGCTGTTCAACCTGCTTGTTCAGGGATTAACAGAAACTGATGATCTCTTCATTGGCTCTCATCTCATCCTACTGTTTTCATAGGGAGAGTTTATTCATGCAAATAAAGAAAGAATATTTGATCAGTAATTCCTTGTAGTTTCTTGGCATGGCACCTTCAAAAGTTTTTCCAGAGTTACTTATCATAAATTAAAATACTGCATGAAAAAAATATTTGTAATCATTTTGTTATATTTTTGTTATTATATTTTCTCAGGACAATCATCATCAATGATCGTTATATTTCCTCAAGATTTCCAAGTAATATTATTCACAATTAGAAGCTGAGAAAAAAAATATCAACTTAAAAATAAATTATCTTTATTTACCAATTGTAATTTTTTTTTAGTGTAATATATTTTTAAATTGCATTGAATTTAGCGGTGACGCTTGACCGGACCAAGATGGCGGCCCCACGGCTCGTCAGCGCTCGATGCGGCTTCTACACTTTATGTCTATTCATGTTCCGTGGCATGCAGCTTTGATCCTATCACATGACTTATTGTTGATGGTGTTATTCTCTGAAGTTCTATCGACTGAAACTTGTAACGGTGAAACGCTGCAACCATCAGATCGGTACAGACGGGTAAATGTCGGACTGTTTCTGCGTCTGAGCAGGTGTAGCAGGTGACTGGAAGAATCACTTCACTGTGGCCCAGAATGAACGCTTTGACAAAGTGTTCAAGGAGAAGATGAGCAGCTTTCCTCTGACGTGCACATGGGAGGTCAAAGAGTAACTGGTTGAATCCATTTCAGCCTTTAAGATTAGAGAAATTAAATTATCATTATAATAAAGTTTAGAGTAGTTAAAGATGGAAAAGATTATTTAAAATAATTTGCTAGCAGATCAAATCACCAATAAAGGATACATGTCATTTTTATCAAATTTACTTGTTTTTGACTTCTGCTGAAACAAAAATAAAACTTTGCCTTTACGGTTCCACTCTTTTATTTTTATTTTGTTTGTAAAGTACATTTCCTGGATTTGTACAGTGTGCACCTAATGAAATATATTCTTTCAAATATTCTTTTAAATATTAATTTGAGATCAACGTCATCCAGAGTCCAAAATATTTACTGATTTGCTTCTCATAGTTTAGTAACATTCAAATGAGTCCCACAGATTCACAGAGGTTAAGTTCCCATGTATTCTTTTTGCTTGTGTTCTTGTCAAGTTTCAGCTTTAGGTTTTCAGTATTTTGTCCTGGAAAGGTTCAAGTTTGTTGTCATAGATTTGAGTACAAAGACGATTGAATGTCATGCTCATTGTATCGATTTTACACCTCTCGTCTAGCCAAGGCTTTGATGGTCCATCAATAAATCCACCAGAAACAAGTGATTGCTTTGACTCTTTTTTTCATTTGGACGGTCAAGCATGAAGTTCAGCCCTGGGACAGCCTTGTCCCTCACTGCTCCAGTATTGTCAATTTCCTGACTGCATGAAGACATACAACCCACATAACTTATTTTTTTAACAGCAAGGCCCTTTGAGCTTGTCCGTGGCTGAACCATATTTAACCTTTCCGTGTCAGACCACCCGCTTGTGCCTGAGAGACAAACGGCACAATTTACTTCCCCCAATACCAAAACATTTTTAGAAGATGTTTTAGAAGTGTTGTGCGCTGCCTCACAAAGGCTCTGTAGGCCGTATAATGCCACAGCAGCAGCATAAATTAACTTCACTTTGAGGTGGTGGGTTTTATGTAGAGAACATCCACACCCCTCTCTTCCCATGGTAGAATAAAACAACGCATTTTCCCAGGTTATATCTAGCTGTGGGATTAGAGCGAGGCAGGAGTTATTATCCCTCCTTGGATATGTTTGGGTAGAAAAAAGACGTGAGGTCACAGAAACATAGGAAATGACCTTTAAAAAAAAAAATCAGAGTAAAGTTAACCTGAACATTTATGATGTTACCAAGGGCAGATGGTTTTTCATTCTATAAATCAGTCAAAACAAATGTTGTGCAGGTATGATTCATGAAAACAAATCTATAGTCCTATGAATTTTGTCTAAACCTGTTGGCATTATGGAAGTCTACAAAACGATGTGTAACTCAAAAGCCGAGGATATAATATCCACACAATCATAAAAACACAAAGAATGTCATGAATCCGGAGACACATCTGGAACAGACCCGGCTGTGGAGTAGCAGAGCTTTACCAGGAGTATTAACTGCAGTTTAATGTGTGCATTGTAATATACTTTACACTGTTCATTTATTTAAGAAACACATTAATGTGCTGAGTAATGCAGCACAGAGGAGCAAGTTAAATCATATTCTGCTTCTTGGGTTAACCAATCTTGGTATTGTTCTTTTCCTGAAAATAAGTTTTAAATAATTGAAAAAAAAAAGCTTCTACTTGACTTTTGTAGATTTACACAGATAAGTTTTACTATAGTGAATTGCTCCCCCCCCCTTCTTAATCGCTGTGTTGCCTTGTCCTGACCTTTGCCGATGGATACTCAGCAGTTGCCAGATGACCAGATTACTACAGGACAATCCCAGTGGGTTAATAATTACTATGAGTTCCCAGTGAAGGAAGCCTGACCTCACGAGCAGCCAGTGGCACCAGTGATAAATGAGCAGCAGCTATCGGGCCTTCTCTGGTTCTCTGGGCAACACACCTTCAAAGTGTTCCCATTTCCTTTCCACAATTGTTAAAATACAAAGACAATAATAATGAGTTGGAATTTGTGTTATAACTGAAGGAATTACAAGATTACATTACCTCTCTTTACCTCCCTTTGGGCGGGAAAATGAGGCCTTTTTCTAAAAAGTGCTACCGATACCGACTTTCCGACATTTCCTGAGATCATTTCCCGATCTTTTTCTTTTTGGGCTTTCGGCTCATGCGTGTTGGAGAGTGTGAATACAGCACAAGGCATGGCCAACCCTCCTGGAGATAACGTTTGACAGAAAGAAGAGAAAGTCCTGCAGAGAGAAAAGGACAGAGGGATGCAGACGCAGCTATGGGCAGAGGCCGTGGCTTTTCTCAAAGATGAACATTAATAATATGACAAGTCACAATAGAAGCACTGAGATCAGAGAGATCACCTCCTTTGTGCCGCCATCTCCTACTGACACCGACCGCTATGGTGCACGAAGAATAAGAAGAATAGAGGAGCATAACCTGGCCGCGCACCATGCCCTTTCTTTTTAAAGTACTTAATAGCCTGTGATCCTTTGCAATGCTTTTAATTGTTCCTTGTGTTTAACACTTTATGGGCCGATATGGAGAGGCAAGGTTTAAAATATAGCAAATCAGCCTCTAACACAAGCGTTATTTCTTTAACTTTAACAGTGGGTTATTGATTTTTCTCATGGTTATGTAGAAAAATGTGTGCATGCATGAAGTGAGGAAAACTTGTCAGGAAAGAAATACTTCAGTCCTAATGCTCATGTGAAGAGATATGCACTACGATGTACGCTTTTATTCTCCGTTTGATCAGATGCCTCTGATACTGGAAAGATTCCGTTTGTGTTGACAAGGAGATCCTGACCTCTGTCCCACAAAGGTGTGGAACATGAGAAAAAAAAAAATCAAAATTGAGTAGCTTCCAGCTATGGCATTCATATTTAGTGCCCCTATTTTGGTCAGTGGTGTTTGAGGAAACACGAAGGGATCATACCCGTACAGTTGTGAAATAATCTGACTATAATCCATCATTTTCGATCATTGCTGGAGCTTTTCCCAGCTCGCTATGGCGGGGTATACTTCGGACGAGTCGCCAGTGCATCGTGGAGCTACACATAGACAGACAACCATTCGCACACACACTTACAATTTGGAGCGATCAATTCACCTAAATTGCATGTTTTTGGGAGGAAAGCAGAGAATCCGAAAAAAAAACAACTCATGCAGACACAAGGAGAACCGGGAGAAACTCTGCATGAACAGGATTTGAACCCAGTTCTTGCAGTGAGGCAACAGCGCTAACCACTATGCGACCATGCCACCAGAGACGGTTAAGTGAAATCGAGCTCCATCCCAGCATGAGCACCATGGACAGCTCCAACCTCACAGCAGGACCAACACCTTGATACCATCTGAAGCAACATGGGAACATTGTAAAAATAAAATAAAAGTAAAATGTCAAAAGTGGAATTCCTGAAGTCTGCATTTGTAAAAATACAGAAGTATTATGAGCAAAATATACATAAAGGAGGCTAAACTAAAGTAAAAATTGGCCCATCTTCAAATTATTAAGCATGCAGAATGATCACAGATATATTAATATGTTAGCTTTATTTGTTTCGTAGCTGTAAATAAAATCATAAAGACTTTGGCCTCGACCTGCTATGTAAGGAAAGTGTCATAAGATAACTGCTGATATAATGTGGCATCATATAAATAAAATCCAAATTAAATTGAGTTGAATGAAGTGACACGAGCTGATTTCAGAACCCAATAGAATCAGGCATCAGAGATAAAAGAGGAAGCTTGGCCCAGTATCTGAGGAGGTCGTTTGGTGCAGACTGGATCACTGGAGTCTCTGTGAGGCCCCGAGGCTTTGGAAATGTAAAAGGTAAAACATTGTCAATGGAGCAGAGGCTCTCTCGCTGACCAGGGGAATCTCTGCGGTCATTAATCACAGGACTGGACAGACTGGTCTGAGGTGGACGGCTCTGGGTCGACGGACTCGTCCTTCACTTTATCGAGATTTTATTTACTTCTGACCTTTTTCTTTCTGATCTCAGCTTCAACACGTTCAAGTTCTGTTCCTCACTTTCAGAAGAGTATATTCAGAGTCTGATGAGCCCGAAGGATCCCACACTGCTAAAGCTCAGCCTTCTGGCGATGCATTGCAACTGTAGCAAATAAAGAAGGGCAATATGACCAAATCTGAACGCAACAGCCAAGATTGTCAGAACTATGATAGGAACCTCCCCTCTCCTCTCCTCCCCTCTCCTCTCCTCTCCTCTCCTCTCCTCTCCTCTCCTCTCCTCTCCTGGGAGAGAGCTTTGGTTCAGAGCCATTTTTCAGCCAATTTATTTCTTGATGTGGTCTAACCTGGGGCATGTCCCGCTGGGGAGGCTTTATGTGGTGATTAATGACGGGTATTTAGCCCAGGTGCCTGGGGGAGCTGGGGCCCATCTGCACAACACTGACAGGTACAACACTGCACTCCAGGACAGGACGGGACAGACCAGGCCTGCAGCAGACTGGAGAGTGGCAGACAGGTGTGATGAGTGTCACTTTGCTGCTGCCAACCACAGTTAGGTGTAGTTTATTACCATAGCAACGAGGTTCCAGCCTTGTTTAACCAACTATAATTAAAATTGAAACAGAATTCATACTGTCTCACTCCACCCCTCTTATCTTATGTGCTTCCGTTGCATTAGCCTGCATGCATCCAGAGGATTGCATGAAACGACAAGAGAACCCACTGGGTGAGGCGAGATGATTTAGCCATCCATTATACGCTTGAACGCCTTGTCGTCTTCACTCTGTCATAGACCATCCCTCAGCAGAACCGGCCCAGATGCCAGAAGGACTCTAATGAGATTAGGCTGCGGACAGGTTGGTGGCCAGTAGCTGTCACAACTACTCCGTCTGAGTGGAGCGATGAATGCGCGCGTGCGTGCGTTTATGTGCGGCTTTGCATCAAGGGATACGTGCGCAGGCCTGCGTCGGTGCATGTACATGATGCACTAGTCTATGTGAGTGTGCACAAGCTGCCACTTGGATAGTGATTAATGAGCGAGGTAATCCATAGTCTCGTTTCGTCGGTGACAGACACATCAGCAGATCCCCAGAGCGCTGATGAACAGACTGTCTGTCAGAACGCGTGAAAATAAACTGCAGGTAACACAGATTAAAAGTGTTGCTTCCTTTATTTGTATTCTGTTGTTATTGGGTCAGAAAAATCTAATCACTCCCAGATGCTCTGGATGCGGCATCAGATTCATCTTGAACAGGCTTTTCTTTCTGAAATCATTAATTGTCTTTAGCCTCTTTGTGCAGCTTTGTTGACACGCACCTCAACACGAGGCCCTAAAACCATGTTAATACAATGCGAAGGCTGTCCATAATGCCGGAGTGCTTGCACAATGCATGAAACCCCATGGCCCCAGACTCTTTGAAGCACACTGAGATCAAACAGCAATGCACCATGGAGCACTAGGTAAGGAGCATGAGCAGAACAAGAGACGGACGGTTAGCCGAGAGGAGGGAGGGACGGAGGACAATGCCTGCAGGACAGGCCTGCTTACTTCCGAAGATAAAATCATATTTTGAGGGCAGGCTTCCAAAGCTTCCCGTCTGCCTCCGTCTAACCTCCTGCCTTGCCTCCTTTCTGCTATGAATATGGACAATGACTGTTTGCGTTTACAGAACCATAAATCAGAGTTGCCCATTGCCACAGAGCAGCTGGCACGTTTGCCAATAATTATAATTATTAATCATGCCGATTTCACGGTCTTCAGCGGGACGGCAGGAGACTGCACGGGATAGGGTGCGGCTGGCGCCTCCGGGCCCGCAATGCAGCCTGGGAAGAAAAAGGTGGCCTATAGAGAAGAAAGAGGGAGGAGGAGCGTGGAACTCTAGAAGAGATGGAGAACAAGTGGACAGCAAAAACAAAAGGTTAAGCTGGAATATGCTTCATTTTGTAAACACACACACACACACACACTGCTATGTTGAAGTGAAATCCAGAAAGCCCTCTTGTGGACGTATTAATTATAGCAGGAACAAAAGAATAAAAGAAGGCGACATTTAATTTTTAAAAAAATCTGTGCCAGAAACAGTTGATGTGAATAGATGGCTTCCTATTTCTAAACAAGATTCAATATGTTTCTTCCATTTTCACCCTCTGTACTCACCCAAAAAGTCAACCCAATCAAACTTTAGTCATATGGTTTCATGATTAATATATTCATCAGCTGTAAAATCGTCCTATCCTTCAGGGAAGGATAAGAAAATAATTTGATCTGTATCAAACAATTATTTTATTACATATTATTATTTAATGGTAACAGCATCTTTGACTGTTACACCCTCGCCATTACGCAGGTGTGTTGCGGTTCAGGTGATCGCTTGCCAGTTCTCTCCTCCTCCTCCTCCTCCTCAGGCCCTCTGCTAGCCGCCTGCTTCTAGAGGCTATTGAAACATTGTGAGGAACTGTATCATCTGCCTTTCATGTCTGCAAGACTGTAGATATGAGGACGACTCTATGATTAGAATGATAACCAGTTGAATATTGGTGTGTCTCCAGAGCTTCATCACATGTGCGTTCCTATGTGTGTAAGAAAGTGTTTATGTGTGTGCGGATGAACATATGGGATGCTTTTGTCTGCATTCATCAGTGCTCTTGTACAGTACACAATGCACGCTGGACAGATGGGCACTGCATGGGTGTGACAGAGACATGAACGCCTACAAATACAACAGATAAATACATCAAATAACACGAGACCTGCTGCGTCCAGCTGGCCGTCAATGGAATGGATGAGACGTTTCAAGTCTGGGGACAAATGGATTTAGAAGGAGGGAAGATGTATCGAGGAAAAAACATTATATTATCATGAAGAAAAGCTGAAATTGTAATTTCCCTGCTCTGTCTTGCACGAAATATAACTAATATGGAATTGCTGCTATAGTGATTTCCATTGAAAGAGGAAAAATCTTAATTTGAATGATGCAGCTGTTTGGAGACATGCTTTGAATGACTGCTCTGGTGTCCCTCGGCTGTACATTTGGATGCAAGACAGTTTCACCCAGAATTGAGCACATATAGTGGGAAGTTCTTTGCTAATTCCACACTCCTTCATTCATTGTCCCAACCACTTAATCTGTTATCGTGTCGCGGGCCAAGCTGGAGCCAATCCCAGCAGTCAATGGGCGAGAGGCAGGTGACACCCTGGACAAGCCGCCAGTTCATCGTAGGGCATAATTCCACACTCCTTCAGGCCAAACACACTGAACTCACAACGTTTTCCACTCTCACTTCCAAGTTTCTAACAGAGTTCCTATAGCTCCTATAGGGGCGATGGTGGCGCAGGTGGTTGAGTCCTATGATCAAGAGGTTGGTGGTTCGTTTCCCGGCTCAGGCACATGAGGCGTTGTGTCCTTAGGCAAGACACTTCACCCACATTGCCTGGGCGCATGCGCACGCGGCAACCAGCAGCAGACTACAGTTGTAGAAAGAGTAACTTACTGTAAACCAAATTGCCCTCTGAGGGACAAATCAATAAAAAGTATTTAGTATTAGTAGAGAATCAAGTGAATTGAATGAAACTAATAAAAAAAACCCAGTCAGGTCGGGAGGGATTTGGATTTTTAATATCTAACTGATGCCCTTTAGGACTTTCTAGAATAGATCTTGCGGACTTTTCAACCTATGGATCATTTGAGACCCTCAGGCAGCGGACAGAACTGAACCTTTGTCATCAGGGATGGACAACTTTGGAAAGACCTGATTGATCATTATCTTTATTATGATTTTATTTTATTATTATTGTTAGTTTGAATTTCAGTTTGACTCGGTGTTAAATATGTGGCATTTGATCCCTCTCTTTCCTTCTCGGTGTCTCCACAGGAGGTGGAGAAATTGACAGCAGGTTTAATGGATGACCTCCAGTCAACTCTCCCTCTCCGACTCTCCCCCCTCTCTGTCCTTCCTTCTCCTCCTTTCGCTGTCCCTCTTCTCTGGCTCGCCTCATATACTGCATGCATAACACAGCCTCCCCTGGGCAGGATTGGACAGGGGGCCGGTCCGAGAGGCCAGACCCAGAAACAAAGCACTCTCTGCCATTCAAATACCCCCCCCCCCCCACACACACACACCCCCACCCGGTCCCCTGTTCTCCAGGGAAAGTGCTCTCTGCTGAGCCGGGGCTGTTAATAAGCTGCTAATGAGGAAACAGACCTCTATTCTCTGCTAACACCAAGACAGATGGACTCACGCAACATGTTTATTTTAAACTTCCTACATGTGTGATGGATGAGATAGAAAGAAAGGCCCTGCTCAGACTCGGTGGACCGATTTGAAGGAATGCGATTATTAATTTATACTTATTTTTAGGAATTAATGAAAGTTTGTCAATCATTAAATAAATAGTTTTTTTAAGGAATCCGAAAAGAATATTGTTGTGTGGCTGGCAACTTGCCAGCAATACTTTTTCCAACTATATTTCTGTATATTTCTTTAGAAGACCAAATAAGGAGATTCTTTTCCTTGAAAACGAAACTGGAATGTATTCATTGGCATCTTTTACACATTGAGGCTTCCCTTTTGATCTCAGCAACTATAGAAAGGCCAGCATTATGACATAAGAGCTCATTGACATGATACAATTTGTTGGTTTTTATATGACAGAGTACCATGTACTCGAAGTATATCTTAAGTAGTTTAGTCACTATTTACTCAAATTATCCAGCAGCTAAATGTGGCGTAAGCTTCTTATCTCTTTATTGAGGCTTATTTATAATGTGTTTTGTGTCTTTGCCCTCACTCACTCCTCCTTACCTTTTTTTTTTTTAACCTCCTTTCTCTTAGGCACACTAGAGGAAGTGTCATGCTCTAAACTCTGCAGGCCAGATGGGATCCAAAGAGACCACTGACAGTATTACAGACCTCAACAGGACATGGAAGTGTGCCTTTTCATACTCTGCATTGTCTACTTCGGCCCATCAGTGTTACAGGAGGACTGACAGGAGGTTCACACTCAAGTGGCACACTCGCATTCAAACCCCATCCTCTGTGCCTTGACAGGAGGCCATGCAGCGCTGTCTGCGCCAGGCAGCAACCTGGCTGTGTCGAGCAGCGGGAGGCAAAGCAGACAGGTATTCATATGGATGTCTTTCCAGTAGGCCCCAGCAGAGAGCCCGGGACCGTTAATAGGCCTCTAACGGGATGACCATCCCATGGACGGCCCCTACTGGCCCCCCCAGCACTCATGAAGAAGGGGAGACGATAACAGATGGAGAGATGGGAAAGAGGCTCTTCCTGTTTGACGGACAGACAGAAAGGTGTAGATGAAAGGAGGATGAGTGACAGCCCTTGTCGGTGTATTTGTTTTCCTTTCACCGGCAGTTTGACCTTTTTTCTCAGATAATACTTTACCAGTTTATGTTTTTGCTTAGAATTTAGAGAGGTTAGCATGCGAGGTCTAGGTAAAAGTGTAAACTCCCCTGTGCAACATTTTATTACTCAGTTCTCAGTATTTCCTCTTTTTAGGCTCCATTTTAGAGGATCCTTTTCAAAGTTAAAGTTCACAGGTTATGATGAGCACGATAACATATTCTAGTTTTTTGGAGCCTTTTCTACACAAATCATGCAAAATTAAGAGCTGCACATTTAGCAATGACGTTGTGGAGAAGAGTGAGCGCAGCCTCTGCTGCAGCCCAGTGTTAATCCTTCTGGATCTTGTGTATTGCACGACCCCAAAAGATTGCAATGAAGTGTTTTGTGCTGCTACTCGACTGCAACAGGGTTGTTGATAGCTTGGCCATCCTCCCTAGTGGTAGTTAGTGTCATGGTTACCAGCTGCTTGATTCCAGTGCAGCATCCAGTGGCTATTAGCACAGCATCTGGTGCTGCTGACATTTTCAATATAGCAAATCAGAGTGCTGCTGCTTTTAGGGCATTATGTACTAGAGAGAACGATTGCTGTGCAAAGCAACGTTCTCTGCTTTTTACAGAACAGGACTCTATACTGCTGTTCTTTTAGAATTACAATTCTAAACTTTAGTCCAGCTGTGGATCAAAACTATCAAATCAAGCTGGGATGACCCATTGGGTAAAACAGAACTTTAAAAAGAAATATTGTATTGCATGCGATGTTGACATGTCAATAAATTAACCTGATTAAAAACAAGTAAAGGACAGAAGGACATATAGGTACATTACTGTCATTATGGTAAAAGCCATCCTTGTCCTCATTATAGCCAGGGGGTGAAAAACCAAAGAAAGACCTCTTCCATTAAATAAAATATTATTATTCAAAATACTATCAAGTACACATCCATCAAGCAGCACACAAAGTGCAACAATCAGTCTCAGCAGCATCATCAGCCACCACCACCACCACGAGTATCTGCAGCCAAGGCAGAAGCTCTTGATCTCAACGTCCCTGGAGCGTCTAAGAACCAAACGCTTTCTGGCAGGCTAATTATCCCACATCATCTGCTGCAACAAGCAATTTTGTTGACTTTCATCGGTTGTCCCTCAGTTGAATTTTTGGTTTTGTTTCAGAAGACGTGTGCAAAACAACAATCAATCAATTCAGAAAGCAGTGACAATCACAGGCCTTTGCTTTGTTTTACATTAAATCAGTGTCTCGGGCCCTTCCATGTTAGACTGAGCCTTTCCCATCACAAACTGACATGCAGGGAAATCTCTTTGAATGGGACAACAGATTTTCCCACTTCCTCGGCTAGGAAGCTGTATTTTTTTTTCTGTTTAAATAAAGCGTGTCGTTACTATAATAAGTAGGTCTGTTGATGTCTTTATGTCCCTTGTGTAGTTTGATCATGTTGTACCGAACTGTGCTGTGATGTGCAATAAAAATCTACTTATTCTTTGAAATATGCAGTAGTCATGCATGAAATTACTCTCTAGTAACAGAAGGGTTCCTCGCTGTCGCTCTCTCGCTCCCTCACACGGACACGCACATAGAAACACACACAGACACACACAAATACATAATTGCATACGTTTTAAATGGTTTATCTGAAACCTCAGATACAAAAGATTCAAATATTACACATGTTCAACCAGATTTATTGGCATGAATGAATTTGAAAAATGTGTCCACCCCCCACAAACACACACACACACACACACGCACACACACACTAGACACCCCCCCCCCCCAGCCTATCACTGTCCTGTGTGATTGGGCGAGGTCTTAAGGGAGTCATTTAGTACAAAGCGTTAACATCTGCCAGACATTACTGAGCCAGAGCTGTTTTGATTTGTCCATATGATGACTCTGGCCCATACAGGCATTGTTTGCTCGTGTGTGTGTGTGTGTGTGTGTGTGTGTGGGGGGGGGGGGGGGGGGGTCTGGGTGCCCACTGGTGCTGTCACTTCTGGTTTCACACCCATGATAATGCCTGTTTTAGAGCTGCGTGTCTCCCTGCCGGTGGAGCGCTTCCACTGCCGGGCCTTGCCAGGAGGTGCCGGTGCGGTCCAGCTGGGGGTGTCTATCTCTAGACGTGGTGCGATTGCCCTGGCTAAATGATCTCACCAATCAGATGATTTTTAGTGATGCTAAACTGCTTTGCTTTGAATAATCATCCATCAATGGTCTCGTCTACGGCCGCTTTACCTGCCTTGCGCCCTTGCTTGTTTGTTTTTTCCCCCCTATACTTTTTACACAGACACACTAGCTATCTCTCCAGTGTTTGTGATATAGGCTAACTCCTGGACAGATTTTTTATTTCATTTTAAGTTAATTGGTATTTAATATTTATTTAGTTGGTAAAATTTGAGACAACAATAATTTCTTTTTGTTGATCATGGCTTTTATATTTAGTTTTATTTGTGTATAGCAGAGACTGACATTAAGTGAAGTGGCATTAAAAAAAAACGTGAAACTATACTACACATTACGCGTCTGTTCCAGCAGCCATATGCTGACCTCTGAGGTGAAACAAATGCACCTCTCCACCAACAATCTCACTATCCAGTGTTAGAACGTGTTGATGCATTTTTTTTTTATACGTTTGTTTGTTCTCCAACAAGCTGTCTGAGTGTTGTTAACACCGATATTGATCAAAATCACCAACTGCGATGGAGTTCACCTGGCAGCACCACAAGGTTTGAACATGCCAGCTGTAATCAGGCCAGAGGGAGCAGGGCAGTATCTGCTTTAGCATCGCTGCCAGCTCACACAGAGGGTTAGGTACCGGGCTAACGCCACGGTAAACAGCACTGCCAGACGACATGGCTACTGAAAGACAGACCAAGGGAAATGTGTTGAAAGGGTCTCCAGAGAAACCTCAGCGACTTGAGTTTTTTTTGTTTTTTTTAAAGAAAGCCTAATCGGATATACTTTAATTATTAGATCAGTTGACAGGTGGAATGTAAGTAACATCTGCACATTGTGAGAAAGAGCGATGGGAGGACTCGATGTAGGGTGAAAATAGATCCCAGTTCAAAGCAAATGAATGTGACTTAAAAAAGAAGCAGATAGTCTAATTCAGCGTGGTATGATCATTTCATTGGTGAAGGATGTATTTACTGCATATTTAAAAGCGGGTCTTGGTATTACCTTCCACAAAAGTACTTTACCCAAACTAAACTATGAGTGAAACTGACTGACTCTCAGCTACGATACAAATTTGATGACAAACTCGAAATGGTGATTTAGTGAAGAGGCTCTGAAGCCTGAAATATCTTGTGCTTGTTCAGAGAGGAAAAAAAAAGACTTTTCTGAAATGTATTAATTGAAATTTTAATCGTCTGACTCTGAGCTGCCCTGACAAATCCTGCCTTTGGAATCTGTGCACTGGTGGTGGTGGCGGCTGATGACTATAAAGAGTCTGATGAAAAGAATCTTCCAAATACCGACCGTGATGATATGTGAACATGATCTGTTGTATTTGTGTGTTACATATCAGCATTTATCATCACATGAAACTTGCTTCTGTGATTAATCAACAAGCAAATGACCACACACTTGCCTGGAGAATTTCATTTCATAGCAAAGACAAAGTGACTTTAATCTGCTTCTTTCCTGCATCCCCTTCAGAAGAAATTTGTTCAAAGTCAAAAAACAAACAAAAAAGAGCGAGACTTGGTCCACATTCAAACTCCCTTTAAATCAGAACTTTTTTTTTAATCCCCATTTTTATTTTTATTTTCAGATGCAGGAACATCATCAAACAGTTAACCCTTTCATTTTGGACTGGACCATCATAATAAGGAGGTGGTCTGATCTCTCTATTTGTGTTGTCTGTTCTTGGCTTCAGTTGTGGCTCGTTCTCCTCATGACCATGTTTCACTTTGTCGCTCGACCCTCCCTGCTGCGAGGGGCCTGTCTCTCGGTGCCGTGCCAGGTCTGAAGCTGGCACACACACACACACACACACACAAATTCCTTGCCTCTGTCTATTGCTAATATTTAAGCAAAAGTTCTCCTGCTCTGTTTCCCCCATGCCATTTTGTGGAGAGACTTGTTCCTCTGGGCAGATTTGAAGCATGTGTTGGCCAGAGATTTAGATAGACATATCTCTCTTATTAACATCTGCTCCCCTGGCCTGCTCCTCTCTCTCCAGAAGGCCATCACATACACATCCACCCACGCATAGACACACATTCAGGTTCACACACACACATATGCTGCGGTTCATCCGTGGTTGACAATCAAGGACAGTTGGTTTTCAGCAGTGTCAGGACAGTTACACTCTCACGGGGAGTCTCTGAACTACAGGCGACTGGCACACAGACAAACACTCAGAGAGAACATTTACGGCCAAGCACTGAACGCCATCTGTCAGTCACTGTAGGAGGACATTACTGCTGAAGCTCACACACACGCACACACACACACACTGTCTGGCTGAATCTGTATCTGGATTGTGATCCTTACAAAATAGCAAAACTGGCTTGAACAAATGAAAGTCTGAGTGCGTATTTATATCCTTGTATTTCGCATGCTGCGTAAACACAGCATGTCCATTTTGTCAGGAAGGTTGCATCTGTGTTCTGTTTTCATCTTTCAGGCTTACAATCAACGAAATTAGTCTGGCGTCTTTATTCTCACGCGCTAATTTAGAGCACACACGTTTTACTTGTGCTTGAGCAAAGGTAAATATTTTAGTTTACGCAATGTAAAAACAAAAAAAGTGACCAATTTAAGCTTATTGTCACTGTTGGGCCAGCCATCCCAAAAACCTTTGGATGTTAAAGTTATAATGGAAAAAGAAGAAGAAGATTTGCTGTGGCGGCCCCTCACGGGACAAGCCGAAAGTACAGTAGTAGTAGTACTATGAATAATCACAGCTCATTAAGATGACTTTATCTTTATCATTGGAGGTCTAATAATAACAGATGATAGAACCAGCCGGGTACGATAATGCACATGGACGCCATTCTGCAGCCTAGTCGTCTCACTTCCCGTGACCCTGCCCGGACAAAGGGAGGCGTCAACACCACCTCTTTAGCTGCACAATTAGCATGCAAATGAGCTCAGCCGCTAATGGAAATGGCCACGCTCTCTTATGATGGAAATATGCTTTCTGTTTTGCCTGTGTGGGTTCAACATTAGTTTGTGGAATCAGCTGATGACGGGAGGGCAGAGGCCTCCGAGGCTTCCCTGAGGGCCGAGGGAGAGACGCAGAGAGCGAATGGCCTCTGCACCTGCTTCACAGTCTATGACTCTGACACACACACACACACACACACAGAGCACAACCAGGCAGTTATAATCAGTGTCATTCGGCCTGTCAGCGCCGTCAATAACTTATCCCCTCAATTGCTTTTGTTCTAGCAGAAGCTCGGCTGATGCGACCGCTGCCCCCTGTTCAACTGAAATTGATTTTCGATTGCTGCCCTCAGGCACCAGCACTGTGACACCTGACTGACTGAGTGAATAAACGAACAGCCGACCTCTTCACATGCTCAGACCCAGCGACAGTAAGAAACTGCAAAATGAAGTACTGCAAACTCTCGGGTTGAAGAAGCCTTCAAACCATTTAGTAATCTCTGACCAAAGCGTGTGTGTGTGTGTGTGTGTGTGTGTGTGTGTATGTGTGAGAGAGAGAGAGGTTTTGAAAGACGTTTTTTTATTTTGCAGTTTCTCTTCCTATTTAGCATTCTTGTGATCTTTCAACAGTTTTAACTACATTATTTGTATCTTACTATTTATGTCTATCAAATTCTATAAATTTAATTATGGCCTGTTGATTTGCTGGCTTTGTCTGTCTGTGTGTCGTCTGGACTCAACTACGTTTGATTTAACAGCAACAACTTATTTATTCAACTCTTCACATGTGATCTATCTTCCATTTCTTTCCTGACGTTTTGATGCTCATGTCAGACTTAAAATAAAACCGCCAAATGAGAGCTCCTTCTTTTTTAATTGGTCAAATCATCAGCTGCTGAAATACCTGTTTTTCGACCGGACAGGTCTGCATCTTCGTCTTGTTTTCCCACAGCTGTCTTCCTACCTTTTCTAGTCCCAGATCAATATTTTAATCTTCATCTCTTTAACGAAAAAGAATTTCAATCTCACTGGGATTTACATGATTAGGTAAAATAAAGTATAAATCTAATGAGGATATTTGTAAAGCAAGATAAGCCCTACCACAGTCACAGGAAATGCATAATTCAGTGTTTGCAAATGTAAAAGCAACTTTCATTCATTATTGGCATTTGGAAGATTTATCATGAAAACATTTTACATTTAGAAGTGCAAATCTTTATTTAAAAACAAAGAAGCTCCTGTTACGACATGTTGTCTGCACATTTACACTTCCTCAAGTAAAACTGCGCACACGGTGATTTACATTCAACTCTTAAATATGCAGCAGCTCAGGTTTGCATGTTGTGCGTGTTATTTGCATGTGCATGATTGTTTTGTGCATTATTTTGTGGCTTACTTATGAATGCCCCCCCCCCCCCCCATGAATGTAACAGCGCTTGATGCCAGGAGCAGCAGTTGTCTCTGCTTTACTCGGCTCCTAATTAGCCAGAATTAAGAAGTATTTCTCGACCCATTGAAGAGTCCATTTCCTTTGAAAGCAGTGCATAATAAACCTTAAGTAATTACCCCAACTCATGACTATTAACTCGCAAACCGCCAGCTTCCCTTGACAACATCCTCCTCAGTGTTGTGTGGTTAAAAGGCCATTGCTGCTACCCAGCCATTTACATCCCATCTGGCAGCCTGTGAGGGAGGCAGGCTGTACTCATTCCCAAAGACAAAAAGAAGAAGTGCAAAATGAACTCTTTCACTCTTTCTCGACTTAGCCACAGAATTTGTGTTTTGCTCCTTCCAAATAAGTTACAAAGGACTTCATCTCCTTTTCTTTCTTTTTTTAATCCACACACTCATTTGCATGCAAGGCAGGCCGAGGAGGGGCTGAATCTATAATCTTCTGCATTTAGCAGCCTGTAATCCCGACGCCTTTCTGTGATGTGATTTCTCCTCTTGGTCCCCCATGAACAATTAGCTTGTAATCTCCACAAACATGCATTCTGTCACTGCAGAGATGAGACGTAGAGACACCCAAGGGACCCGGTGGACAAACTGCTCTGTGCTCCCCAAGGCGGATCCTTCCGTGCAGCTCAGTTCAGCCCAATAGCCCATTTTTCTTCAGGTTTGGTTTGAACTTGGAAATGTGAAATAAATGCTGTATGACTGTGTGAGCATTAACTCACTGTAAAGACAATATCACAATTTACCATGGGGCCTGTGAATGCAAGGATTGAAGAGTGTGAAATAAAGTCACCGATATAAAATCACTTTTGAGAAAGGCTTTGAAATGGTAAAAATGGCTCGTGCATGTGTGAGATAATCAACATATAGTTTCCTATCTTCCTTGTTTTGTATCAGCACTGTATAATTATTAATATCATTAAATAGATAAATGTTAATTATAAAGGGGAAATATTTTTCACAATTCATTCAGATCTATTAGCAAAAACAATTTTAAGAGGTTCAATCAATTATCTGAGATTAATTTATTTTGTCCTTTGATTTTAGAGATGAAACTATTTTACCAATTTCTTTATTTTGTTTTGCTTGTATTTGACATTTTTGTCATTGCTGAATTTATAGTTTATTTTGTAAGGTTATTACACAATCTTATAGGCCAAACAGCATTTAAATTATGGAAATATTATTACTTATGTTTACTTCAAAGAGGGATGGATTTATAGAGATGGCTTATCTTAGAATTAAACTACCGTATTTATTTATTTTGGAACATGAGCTTTGTCTTTGTATAATAAGCCTTAGAAACTATATTTCTCAAAACCAAAGAGATTTTGAAATATAAATATTATTTTAAATGTTTTAAGTGTTATTTTTGTTTGTTATTATATATTTTTAAAGAATGGGAAAGACAGTAAAAATGATCCATAATTTCAGTTTTATTACTGGGAGATAATAAATATTTCATCAGTCATCAACAATGTACGAAAATAAAGACACGGGGTCTCTGGGCATCACAAATTCAGTTCAGCAAAAACAATCATGCTGTGATACCATCATGCAAAAGAAAAAGACAAAAAGATACACACAAATTTAAAGAAAATGGAAATCAGAGCACATGCAGACAAAGAGTCATAAAATAACTCAAAAAAAGGTCGATCTGGAAAAAACAAAATCCGCAGTAGCAGAATATTTTTTTTTGGTAAACACATTATCTCCAAATAGAACTCAAGTTTAAATCCTTGGTACAAGGCACAGAGAGCATTCTTTGTTTTCACAAAATGACGCTTACAAATAAAACCGAAACCGAAATCCGAATATTCATACAGGCTCCTTCTTTCACATTGAGGTTTTAGACTCAACGTTCCAACTTTTAGTTTCTGCCATTAATTGGCAAAATCATCTCCATAAGTGTAGATCATTCAGTATAAGTCCTTGTTACAAGGAGGGAAATAACACTTTTTTTTTTCCTCATACGCCGAACAAGAAAACAGAGTAAACAACAACATGCACCAGAGAGGCCCAAATACATCTCAGTCTCTGCGCGTCTGTCTCCAGCCATCATTTCATCCCGTCCTTGCCCTCCACCGTTAGTCTCGTGAGGCCGGTGGGGGGGACCGGGATGTGCGGGGGAGGAGGCGGCACCTGGCAGATGGTGCAGGGGCACGGCAGTCCGGCCCAGTGCTGGAAGCCGGAGCCCAGCGGAAAGGCCGGTGGCGCAGCTGGGGAGCTCTTCATCAGGGAGTGGGGCGCACGGATGGACGCGAGCCCCGGGAGCGCGCTCGACAGAGTGGAGGACGTGGAGGAAGACAGCGCGCTCCCGAGGAGCGGGTGAACCTGGTGGGCTGCGGCGGCTGCAGCAGCAGCGGCGATGGGCCCCCCGGAGTGTCCCCCGGCGGCGTGCGCCACCGTGCCGCAGTGGAACGCGGAGTGCTGCCCTCCGTAAATGTCTCCCACCAGGCGCTTCATCTCGTCCAGGGAGCTGTTCAGCATCAGGATGTAGTTCCTGGCCAGAAGCAGCGTGGCGATCTTGGACAGCTTCCTCACCGAGGGCCCGTGCGCGTAGGGCATCACCTCCCGCAGGCCGTCCATCGCCAGGTTGAGGTCGTGCATGCGCTTCCGCTCGCGGCCGTTGATCTTTAGGCGGAGGTGGTACATGTCCTCCTCCGTGGCTTGCTTCTTCAGTTTGAACTTGTCGCTGTCTCTGTCTCTGTCTCTGTCTCTGCTGCTTCCCACCGGAGCCGACTTCGCGTGCTCGCCGCCGCTCGTCTTCTGGCCCTGCGTGGACGAGGACACGGAGGAGCCCACGTGGTGGTGGTGGTGGAGGTGGTGATGGTCTCGGAGGAACAGGTCGTCCATGTCCGGGGAGGAGGCTCTGCTGCTCGGGTTGGAGTCTGAAGTCATGTCGCTGCTGGTTCCGCGCTCTCTCCTCCTCTGGTTGCGTTATGGTCACCTGGTGTCTTCTGAAGCCCTCCTGTCCCACGCACGCTCCTGTCCCACGCACGCTCCTGTCCCCCTCTAATCACGCCAGCGTCCACTTTGCCTCTGCTGACTTTCTCTCCTGCCTGTCGCTTTATCTTTGCGGCGGGGAGGACACTGATTGTGCGTATTTATACACGTGGCAGACAAAAGCGGCTTCTCCTCTTCATCGCGTCTCGTTAGGAGGATGACGCGCCCGTCGGAAAGGGGGCGGCGTGCTCGGACTGTCCCGGTGACCGCGGTGGGAGCGACCATTCCCTGCCATTGTCAGGACTCCGTCGGGGGGCGCAGCGCGCTCCTCTCTCCTCTCTCCTCCTTTTCTACTGATTGTCTCCTTATCCTTTTTTCTCATCTTTCTCCCCCCCCTCTTCTCTATCTTTCCCGATGAGAAAGTTGCTCTTCTTTCCTCAGATTTATTTGATCGTGTAAAAGCGAAACACGCAAACGCACGCATGTCGCAGAAGTTATTCTGAGGGCACCTTATACTTTTAAAACATTTGGAACGCTGGATTCTTTGTAACATCTCTTATAGCTTTAAAATCCACACACAAAGGAAATGCTTTGATTTATATATTTTTTTCTTTTTTTTTCTAATATGAAATAACATTTTGCGCGTGGAGAGACTTTGCCTCTGTCCAGAACTCCGGCTGCCACACACATGTCTGACTTTGCAGATTATCATATTAATGGAGAGTCAAATTTTAAACGAACGCCTCCGCGCTTCGGCCGCTGGTTGCCTGAGGAAACGAGGAAGAATGAGCAGGGAAATTGTTTGTCCATTCAGCGGCTCAGGGGTGCGCCGGGGGGTGCGCGGGGTGTGCGGCCTCCGCTGGGACAGAGGTAACATCCCCTCTCCGACACTCGGCAGCATGTGGGTGTCAGAGTTAACCTTCAAAAAACTTCTAATCGTATCCTCAAACACTATTTTAATTTCTAAATTGTTATCTAAATAATTTTGTTATCGTCTGATCTACAAGAAAATTTATGGATGTTTAATAGCTTATAGAGTTGTGTTTGTTAAATAAAATAGGAAGTGCTCAATTAAATTAAAATGAATTAAATACATTTCGCCACCAAATTAAAAATAAACGTGACTTCAATAAAAGTACAGCAAGAAACAAATTAACATTAAAAACCTGCTCAAAACACCGGAATTTCAGCATTTCAAGAATTGAATTCGCCATATTTTTGAGGCTCATGCAAATTCACAGAAAGTAATAATTCATGTAAATAATTTCAAATGAAATTTTAAGTTTATTGCAAACAAAACAAAAACATCAATTCCAGCAATAAAAAAAGGAATAAATAAAAACACAGCAGAAATAGTTTTTACAAAATAATTCAACAAAACATAACTGACATAAAACCTTTATCTATAAAACACACTTTATTGATCAGCAGTGAACAGACAGATATTGCCGTATAAAAAAATGGAAGAATGCAGTAAATTGACTCAACATTGAGGCACTGAGCGGCTCTCTCCAGTCTGAAGAGTCTATTCCTGATTTGTGTTGTGGAAGTGGAGTGGAGGAACGAGCCACCAACAATAACACTCGGAGGTAATCTGAGCACCACCACAGCATCCCTCCATCCATCCATCCGTCTATCCCTCCATCCATTCCCCTGCAGTGCTCTACGGCTCGCCGGTGAGATCCCCCTGGTAGAACAGTGAAAATGTGTATTCACGGCCTCATTGTTGGCCCAGCAAAAGAGCCCTTCTCATAAAGGTGCTGCCAATGCAAAGGAAAGCGCTGCTCGGGCTTTGCTCTCTCTTGGTGGCATTTGAAAGTGTAAAGCTTTGAATACCAATTGCTTGAACTGGACATATGTGAATCCGCTGTAAGCCTACTAATCCCGTCCCCAAGTGTTTCTTTGTGTGCAGGGCAGCCTCGCACACCCAAGAGAAAGTGTTCATAATCCGGCCAATGTGGAGAAATGTGTGGATATGAGGGACAGAGGGAGTGAGCTGAGGGAGAGGTGTGTGTGTGTGTGTGTGTGTGTGTGTGCGTGTGTGTGTCAGGTGTAAATCTCATCTAATTCAGAGTGCATTCCGTTTGCTTTATATGAATTTTGGCATTTTTGTGTGTGTGTGTGTGTGTGTGTCCAGCTGGGGCTCCCGGTCTAAATGGAGGCAGTTATTCACTATTTCTCACTAACGTCGCTGCAGGTTGCCTGAAATGTGCTTTTTTTTTCATTGCGTAATCTCCCCGCTTCCCCTTCATTCCTCTGTTTATATATTTTTCTTCCTTAATCTCTTCCCCTCTCTCATCTCACACTGTCTTATCTCTTCGTCCCTTAAAAATATTTTTCTTTCTGTCTTTCTAGCATTCTTGTTGCCCTCTCAGATCAGTTTTCTGGGCTACACGGTATAAAAGTCACCGCATCAGAATTGACTCTCTTTGGGTTTTGACTCAGTGTCAGTGTCATTATATGTATTTTTTACATTAATGGTGGGTTAAATTGTGCATTTAAAAAATTGCAGAAGCTGTCCTGTGTGCCAGCGGTAAAATCCATATTCCAATAAATATAGAAAATGACAATAAGTAGTAAAAAACAATGACATACAATACAAATACAACTAAACGCCACAGTCCTTTCAAGTTGGACTGATTGCAGGCCACTTCTTCGAGACAGCGGGTTCATACATACTTAACAGTTCTTAAAGTGATTAAGATTAATTTTGGGGTTGTGTGATTTCTTATGAGAAAGTGTGCATACTTGTAACTCATCAATGAAGGTTTCATTTTGATGAAAACCATCAACAATCACAGGAAAATCTGTTTTTTCTGTGCTTCTTAAATTGCTATTGCAACAGATTTCTTCTGCGTACGTCAACCCCAGAAAGACAGGAAGTGAGAAAGTGATGATCACCTGCTGAAATCATTGTAGTTGTGTTATTCCTTTCATCAGAGAACAGATGGGAAACTGTCTTATTAATAATACGTGCATGTTCCATAAAATCTGCACGCTAAACTATTTACAAGTCACGACACTTAACAAAGGGGAGGTAAGCATGCAGATCTTTTTCCACAAAAGACTCAAAATAGGTTTTAATGCATCAGAGAAGTGAACCTATGCTCCCCAGAAGCAGCCGGTCTCCTCTCCCTTCTGGGTGGGCCAGGTCTGACCCCCTCCATTAAGCTCAAGGCAGTAAAGGTTCAATAGAAGCATCCCACTGTATGTGAAGACAGACACTGGCAGTTGAACATCTCAGAGATAAAACCAGTGTAATTAACAGCAGACAATATAAGGCACGAGGTCAAGGTCACAGCCGAAGGGGTCAAGGGTGATTTAAAGTTGTTATATATATTAGTTTTTTTTAACTATAATGCTGCATTCACACAGTTTTGGAAATAAGTATAAAAATCTACATAAAAAGTTTCAGTAACTTCACCAAAAACCATTTCATTTCAAGCCCCATCTTTCTGTCGATTTTATGTGCTGGAACTCAAGTTTAAATTAAAGACAGGCGCTAAAGCATGTCAGTAAATAGGATGACTGACCTCTGGTTGTATTTTAGGGACTGCAAAATTATTAAACTTGATAACTATTAAACCAGATTGATTGCATATGTTTTCTCTTCTTCAGATTCTCCTCCTCAATTATTCCAGCTAACATTCCGATTTACCAAAAACAACCAACAGTCAACCAAATGTTTGGCTGTAGCTACAAGAGGAGGGTTCAGAGGTCGTTCTCGGCAGATTAAGATTTAACCTGTTGATGCCAGTGGGAATCAGAGCGTCCTTTAATGTCAGTGTTTGTTAACAGAAATCACAGACATCCCAGTGTCTAAATGAAGCACATAAAACATCAGGAATGTGCGTACTGATCGTCGATCTTTATTCCTTTCACAGTGTCCATTAAAGATCCCATAAACTACAGAATAAGGTCACAGCATTCGACAAAGATAATGAGATAGAAGTGCCGGAAAGCAAAAGTTTGGAGATTTTATTTTTATTTTTAAAGAAAAGCTCTGAGAAATGTGTGGGTAGTTTCTCCAAGTCCTTTTCCATGGCTAACGTCTGTGTTAAAGAGATTATCAACAATATTTCCCTTTTTTTCTTTTGTTTGAAGTAAAGAAACCTTCATATTATAGCAAGCCTTTAATTAAACAGGAGATCAAACAATTTAAAGCTCATTAATTACAAACCTCACACCACCAACGTGAATATTGCGGCCCTAATTAGTTTTTGTGACGGTGTTTTGTTCTTGCCGTTAATTAGGCAAAAAAAATGATCGTTTCAGTGATGAAGAAACATACCTTCATCATGTTCCCATTTCTGTCTGTCTGAACAGGCTCAGATGATCTGGCATCTCAAAGCTTCCAGAAGTGTTGATAAGTTTTATCAGACAGAAGGAATGATGTTCTCGGCTGTGCGTTTTTCATTCTGAAATGTGAAGGCAAATCTGTAATGCTGTGTGAAATCAGTTGGCAGAATTTTGAACCTGACTTCAAACTGCTGCAAAAGACCCTAAAATAGTTCGAACGCGGTTTTCACTTTGGTTTTTGACTTAAATGAACACGTCATAATGTGTTGATGAGTCAGCAGTAGGTGTAAGGGCAAGTGCACATTTTTAGCAGAATAAAAACAAACAAACATTGGATGTAGGTAAAACTGTGATTTATGATCTGTTCCAAATTATGCTGCTTTTGTCCCCTTGAAAACAAAATTAAATTTCAAATTTCCTGCATCATGCTTTTTCAGCTATCTGCAAATTCAAGATCATTTCAGGGACATATTCCTACAAATCAGCGCTTAATTTGCATTGCTGTGAGTATTTCTTACTAATATCACCAGGATGTTTTCTTTGTCACATATTTGCTGCTGTTGTATTTTTAAAGGCAACACTGTAATAAACAAACCTGAAAATCCAAATTCAAGCGTTTAATCCCAAATGTCAAACAATTCCTTCAACTCATATACTTTCCATTGTCATCCAATAACTTCACTCATCAGTTGTACTCCTCCTCCTCATTAAACTTACACAGACACAAGTGTACAAAGACCCACACACAAAGTTAGAAGAACCACCAGCACTTAGCCAGCCTTCGGGCCGGCCCACCAGCCTTTGCGGCAAGGTACTCTTTTTAACTGTCCCTTTCAGGGTGGGACAATGGGACACCTCCCATTGCCTCCTTTCAGACTGCAGCTCCATGACGTGCCCTCCCCTCCCCTCTCCATGCTGCGCCCTGTGTCACTTTGTGTCCGCTTCGCCCCTCGCCAATGGATTCACATGACCAGAAAATGAAGCAGGGAGTGAAAGCGAGTATGTTTCGTGTGTTTGAGAGAGAGAGAGAAGGAGAGAGAGATTAACATGTAAAACCTAAGACGTTGTGACGGGATGAGCGGGGTTGCGTGTAGAAGAGGAAGGTTCAGATCAGGTCTTGCCTGCATGTGTCCGTCTATCTTAATCTGAAACAGCTAATCACAGGCTGGACTGTAAAGCATGCTCGCCCACTGAAGCAGAAATGTCATGAAATCACCTGCATCACTGAGGCTGCAAACACACTGCAGGAAAAGAGCGCTGTCAGCTGCAGGGTGTGAGGCCTGCTGTACTGAGAGATTATCACCAACGAAACAGTCATTCAGACAACTCCGCTCCTCCCTGCTCGCCGTTTCCCACGCAGCAATATGACATCAGAGGAAATAGGACTTCGTGAGCATTTTCGTCCACTGCCGCTGCATGAATGTGGGGCACCGATGTTTCTGGCTCTCCGTCCCCCGTGAACTCAGGCCATTGTGCAAGAACAGGAAGCACAGTGACTCCTAGCAATGGGAGATAACATGATTGGAAGGAGGTTACCGCCTCCACATCACGCCTCATGGATATGATGTGTTCTTAAGCTGTTTAGAGAAAGGGAGGCTTCGTTAGCTGTTTAAGTTTTAGATGTCTGTTCCTGAAGGGTCTTTTGCAGCTTTGACATTTACCCTGTCTACTTTTGGAGCTAAGAACATTTTCTCAAGCAGAATAATGACATCAGACTGGAGTTTTCTTAACGAAATGCACAGAGAGCAAAAGAATCACCTGAGAAACAGACACGTTAATCTGGGTGGATGCATTAACACGACGGCTTCACCAGACGCAGACGGTGCTTCGTATTGGACCCAACAATTGTGGCGTAGAATTGTCCGTCTGTGCCACACCACAGTTTCTCAAGAAAATGACATGAAGTATTCTGAATTTACAGCTGGAATTATGGATAGTAGTCTAGTTCTTGCAAATGTCCGCCCTGTAGGGTTCGTAATCCAGTATCTGCGGCGAACAAGGAGGGCGCATTAAATCACACATATGCAGAAATTCTCCTTGACTTGCTTTTGCATTCAACAAAACATGTCGCATTTGCCAATGTTTCAGTGCAGGGCGCCCTCGTGCTAAAACTCTCCTAGAGGTCACCGCTCCTCTGGCTCGGCGCTGAAGGGACGGGAGGCCCTGTGGCACAGGGGTAACAGCAGATACTGGCCATTCATATTGTTCGGCGCCGCTCGTCAAAGCTGAAAGCAGACCTTATTCTGCTCTGGGGCTTTGAAGGATGGCTTGTAAAGGTGATGAATCATCTGCACCGTCTAATGCTGTGAGTTTATGGTATAGAGAGGAAAAGAGATGGACTGAAGAAACAACTTCATCCAACACATCATCCGGCTGTCTCATCTCTGTCTCTTTGCCTTGTGACATCCGTTTGCTCCTGCGTGCAGCAGTCTTATATTTATGTGTCTGCTCATCCACATTTTTCTGTATGCGTTTGAAGGCACGTGTGACAAAGTGCATGTGTGTTTTAACTCAAGGCGGCAATAATAAAAGCCACACCAGCGCAGGCAACATTTTTCAAGTTTGTTTGACGCATTTAAAATGCTAATAGCCAGTTTATTATGTGCTACATCAAATGCAAATGCTCTGTTTTACTGCCGAGAAGTTGGGCCGACGTTAGCATTTGCATATCTTATGTCTGTCTCCTTAGCATGCATGGAGGAACCGGATAGTGGGCAGACTCCCAATAAATAACATTAACAGGCGCATTAGATAAACAAGCTCCAATGATGCTGCTATTAGGGAATGCTGAGCGAGATCCCGGTTAAATGTAGGTGTTTGACACAGCAGCATATGGTGTGCAAATTCCCCCAAATCAACATAATGCCAACTTTATCTGGGAATGTCAGGGGGGGGAGCAGACGGATTGAAAAAACATCTCTTTAACGGCAGATGCTTTATGATGTTGAGAAAATGCTGCGGAGGAATTTGCCTCTTTAAGACCAACTGGCGGCTGGTATTCCTTGTGTAAGTGTGTGTGTGTGTGTGTGTGTGTGTGTGTGTGTGTGTACGCAGTTAAGACTAAAGTTCAATCTCTAATTGTAAATGAGAAACTTTGTCTGGTTTAATGATTGGTTCACTTAAAGTCTTAATTACCTTCAGGCTCCATTCAGAATCCCACTAAGATGTGAAGTAAACATTCCATAAAGAAAAGTCATATATTCTCGTTAAAGCGTCCCTGAATATCATGGCAGCAATTCATTTTAAATATCGATGGGACATGATGACACTTTAAGCTCGTCTGTTTTATCACTTGTCTGTTTACAGTGACTGTGATGCGGCGATGTTGACAGGTGTTTCTAAAGTGTCTCACACGTTGAGAAGTGCTTAAGACGTGCACAAAAGAAAGTTGGCTCTATAATACTGATACACGGCTGCACCGCGCACTACAGGGGTGGTTTGACATTTGGATGGAAGTATAAAGCTCATCTCCTGCGCTGTGCAAACATCTCCTCATAACTGCATTAGGATCATTTCCCTTTAACCTAACACTGTCCTCGCTCTTTTCCTCGGACCTTCTCTTCATCATCGTTGAAAAGGCCACTTGTAATGAGATGCCGGCATCCGCTTGTTCCTGCATTTGTACTCACTGTAAAGCCCCGATAAGTGTCAGCGACATACCACAAACAAATGCTGATGTGTCGACGCTAATGCCTTCTTTCTGTCTCGCTCTCCTTCATGCTCCTCGCCTCCCCCCAAATCTGTCTCCTCCGCTCTGAATCCGCGCTCCTAATCCGCTCTACAGCCATGAAAACTTTCCATGAGAGAGAGATGACCCGTTGTAATTGTTGGACGCAACCACCCACTCACTAGCACAGACGGTCCAGATAGTGAGTGTGCACACACACACACACACACACACACACACACACACACACTCACACGCTTGTTTTGTGATCTAATCCCCCCGTCATTACAACTAATAGTGAGGCTCTCATTATTCAACTCACAAAAACGTAATCAACAAAAACTTACATTTTAGACTTTTTATTATTTGTCTGAAGCAACATTTTTGGGTGCGATTATTCAACCTTTGTGTTTCTGATATACATTCTTGAACTCATGTCATTAAATCTCACTTCAGCTCGAGGCAGCTGAAGTTCATTTCACACAAATGTGTAGTTCTTTTTATTTATGGAATATGCCGCCTTTCTTTTTCTGTGTGTGTGTGTGTGTGTGTGTAGGACACACCGAGTAGTGTTCACAGGCCATATGCAGCCGTTGAACCTGCTCCCACGGCCAAACTAAAGACAGACGGAGTCCTAAACCAACCCAAATGCTTGCTTCGGAAAGCACGACTATTTCCATTTGAGAGGAAACAGGAAAATGGCTTTTGTGACTTTCCTGGTTGACACGACCTCAAATTCCTTTAAAAAAAATAAAAAAAATAAAAGACGAGTCCCTCATTATCATGCTTTGTCCCACTTATACAGACCTGTTGTCCCACAGTTGTCCGGTTATGATCTGGTCACCCTAGAGATAATAATGATGTGCTATTTGTCTCCTGTACATCTATCATGTTCTAGTCCAAGACTAAGCTCGTATAATAAAAGTCTCCATAATGACTATACAACAGTTTGCTTTTATTGGAGGGAACTACCAGGAGCCATCTACCTTGGGATGCTGTGACACACAAACACGTGAAATGCCCCCGCTAGTGAGGAGCAGCCTCGCAGCCCCCAGCTTCAACAGATGGCCGACGGGTCCCTGGAAAGGCCTCCGAGGTGGAGGGAGGAGAGGGGATGTGGGAGTCTGGGAGACGGACGGAGGTTGGGGGGGTGAGGCGGAGAAGTGGGGAAGTGGGGGGGGGGTTAGCATCCTCTTAGGGGAACCGAGTGGGGTGTGAGGTGGGTGAGAGAGGGAGGAGACGTATGTCCACAGCCGTGGCCCCTGCTGATAGACTGTTTCATCTGGCTGCTCGGTAGCTGGCTCATGGCACACACACACACACACACACACACACACACACACACGCACACACACACACACACACACCCGCACACACACACTGTTCATTTGTTTTTGTCACATTGCTCTGACAGTAAAAAATAAAATAGAACCCAAAAATGTGCGCCTCATGTAGGATGTAGGTTTTTGCCCCTTAATGGAATGTTTCTTAATACCCTGCAATGTAAGTAAACACACACACACACACACACACACTTACTCCACTAAGCTTGGCAGCAGTACAGCTCCTCTCCCCCGTCCATCTGCATCTAGACCCAGGCGCCCTGACAATGAGGTGACCATGTCACTGCCTGAGCCGGAGCAGAGGGATGAAGAAAGAGAGAGGGAAAGAGAGATGCAAGGAAAGAGGAGAGAGAGAGGAGAGGCATGGGACGAGGGAGGGACACGTTAACAAGCTATAATCTCACCCGCCTTATCCATAATGCATTGTGCGGTCCAATTTACATGGTGCTGGTCCCTCTGGGAGAAAGGGGATCATCCATCACATTACTTTATTAGCTCCCTCACACTCTCTCACAGATGCACGCACACGCGCACACGCCCACGTGCGCACTCCAACACACACCCACACACACACACGCACATCATTACTTGTCTCTGCCTGTCCTCTCTCTCTCCCTCTGTTTTGTGGGCCTGTTTTGTCATAGTTGTTGTTTCAAACTGCTGCTGCCTCAATAAAACAACTCCAAACCGTGTTGTGCTGTGCAGCCCGTGACAAGCGGGGAGGGATTTGACATTCATAATACAACAGTAGTTTATTTTAAAAATGCCACCGCCTCCAGTGTCGGGAGCAAGGGAGAGTTTTCTAGTCAGGATTTAGGTAAATGTTGAGAAAACTGACATTTATTGCGTGTGTTCAAATAAATGTCACAGCTGTGAATTCATGAAGTTAAATTAATCCCTGACAGTTTGCAAACGGGCTATTAAGTATATAATTTAGATTTAAGCAGGCCTATACAGTCTATTTGAACAGATCAGCAGAGCCGAACAATGAGTTTCCCCGTTTCCTGTTAAAATAAATTACATTTTTCATTTCTTCATGCAGTTTCCAGTTCAATATAATCAAACGTAAAATATAGAAATGTAACTGTCATTTTGAATAATTCACATATCAGATTGAAGATTTTTTTTTTTTACTTTACTTTTATTGGCTGTTGCAGGAGATTTATTTTATTTTATTTTTTGCTATAATCTGAGAATCTAAAGATTGACATCAAAACACATTGAAACATCCAGAGACCGTTTGTGCGTCTTTTTTATTTGGGCTCTAATAGACGGAGTGAATTTAGTTAACACACGCACGCACGCACACACGCACATAGATCCATCACATCCGCGGTCGTCCCGTGAATAAAAAGATCTGTAATCTCAATCATGTATACTTTCGGCACTGCGCGCCATACCGTACCATTAGTATCACAAATAAGTAATAATTATCTAATGACAACATTATGTTGAGTCAGTTTAGGGGTAATTAATGTGAGTGATATTTCCATATGCCCCATGAATCACTGAGCGTGGCAGTTCTGGCGGACCCTCATGAATATTCATCCGCGCATTTCTCCCGTGCGCGCTGCAGTTTATGAACTGAATTATGGCTGATTTGCCCTTTTAAAAAAAATGAACATGGTCGCTTCTCCCACAAGGAGGCGGAGAACAATAACGTCTGATTGTAAAAATGTTTTAGTGCTAAACTGCCGGTGAGGAGACGGCGGCAGCGTGGTTAGAGACTCACATGGAGGGGTGCGGAGGAGGACGGACAGCCCCCCCCCCCCCCGTCCGCGCCACCTGTTTGGACTGATATAAATATTTACCGTGCGCATTCATGAAGGTCTATCATGAAAATCAATTAAATTGATTTGGTTTTGTTTGTTTTTAATAAACCATCACAAGTGAAGGTCGTGGCTCACACCGACCTCTAGGCGTGACACGTGAGCGCCGTTACCGACCCGACCGGCAAACACCGTCCCGGTCTGTCCCCGGTTTGCGTCCGACCTCTCGGGCGCAGGATCAACACGCCCCATCAGTTTGCATTCACAAGGCGCTTAACGAGACGGACTTGCGTGTTAATCATGCAAATAAAAGCACTTTGGCAGGTGTCAGACACACACGCGCGCGCGTGCACGCACACACACATTCAACGCGTGCGTTTGCTGGCTCGGCGTCTTAAAAAAAAAAAGATTGCGATCATTATTATAACGCTTTAGATGCAGCTGTATTTCATAATGACCAACACGCATCTATTAAAAAAAAGAAGAAGACATTAACCCTTTCATCTGACTCATCACGCCATTAAAAGGCGACTTTAAACAGATTAGCCCCCACCATGCATGCAAAGCCGTCATGCAACCATTTAATCCATTACAAATATCAGAATTATCATCCATCTATACACGTGAGGTGACGTCACATCCCTCCCCGCAAACGAAAAGCGGGATCTACTGGTGCTCTGACCTTAAGAATGACATTCCTCACAAGTGTGTAAATTATTTCACGGATTTAAAATCACGAGTTGAAAAATCACAAGGGATTAAAAACATGTTTTCTGTTTAATTAACTGCAGTCTGGTCGCTGTCCATCACGCTTTAATTCAAATGTATCTGCTGCCATCTACTGGTTAAATTGTGGCAACATGGAAATGGAATAAGGTTTTTTTTTTAGAACAAGGTCCTATTTATATGTTTTTCACTCAACACAAACACAAACACGCACAAGCTATAACTTCATGACTTTCTTTTGTGACTGAGGTTCTTTTGGGGAACTGGACACTCTGATGACCTTCTGCTGCATTCAAAACCATCGGGTATAATTCATTTCCGACGAATTGGTGAAAAAAAAGTGAAAAGGGCAAACCTCAG
This sequence comes from Brachionichthys hirsutus, assembly GCF_040956055.1. Taxonomy (NCBI): domain Eukaryota; kingdom Metazoa; phylum Chordata; class Actinopteri; order Lophiiformes; family Brachionichthyidae; genus Brachionichthys; species Brachionichthys hirsutus. The sequence continues at coordinate 11,458,620 of NC_090903.1, read as the reverse complement.
AAGTTGATTATTACTTTTATTACACAATGCCGCATCTTTTATTTTAATTTTCTATAAGCGGAAAATGCAATGTATGTAAAGTTATGTCATATCCTCTGTTCGGTTTTGGAGCTTTCATTTTTACGAGGTTTCTGAATGCAGCATTGGAGTGCAGCGCGACGCATCCAGTGATCCGGAGACGTGACTCGGGAAAGGTTGTTTGCTTCTCCCGTTGCTAGCTCGAGATAAACATTCTGAATATCTAGTAACTGCAACTTTGTTCTTTTTAGGACAAACAACGAGCAATGGGCTGCCTTTTGAGAATGGCGCTGTCAAGTTGCCATCATGTTTTCCTCTTCCTTGCGTGCTTCCAAGCCGCAGCGTTAGCCGCCTATGGTAAGTTAGCCTTGCTACTTTTCACGAACACAATCTGCGCTTTCGTGTTTTTTTCTGCCCACAGAGCTCAGATAACCGCATAAATCAGAATTCCACGCACGTTTCACACGAAACGCCACTTCAGCGTGGGTGTCAGTGTCGGAGTGTTGCGTCATTTGCTCAATGTCCGGTGAGGACATGCAGATTCCTGAAGGGAAAACACGGTGAATTCCAGCTAGCTCATTAGCATGCTAGCTATCAGGGCTTTCTTTAATTTATCAACAGAACGTGTTGCATGTCATCAATGGGGGGGGGGGGGGGGGTTAGGGCTAGCAATAGTACAGACCTTGTGAGCAACTAGCTAGCAGCAAAGCGCTACTGCAGCTCAGGCGTGTTATGGATCTTAAAATGAAAATATGCAACATTTTGCGTCGTATTTCTTTAGTGAATCGGCTCCATTTGTGTTCAAGTAACTGCTTCTGTTGAATTTGTAGATTCGTTTCCATTATCTTTATTAAACCGCTGCTAAATACAGTAATCTGTGAAATCCAGAATGATGATTATTCCGGATTAATAAAGGCGGCGGGGTGTTTGTAAATCACCTTAATAATACATAACGCCTTTAACATCACAGGAATGTGTACATAGTCAGAATAACTCCCACATGGCTGATCGCTTGAACATGCCCCCCCCCCATCAGTTCCTCTTTGTACTTTCAAGTGTTACTCAAGATTATTTGTGTTCTTTATCAAGAAGTAAACTCATTTTGAAGCACAACTACTGAAGACGTTAAATGGATGTTCTTTTAATGGACACTGGGGCAGTGGGGTTGGGTTCATTCATAAAGGGGGGCTGATGGGTGCAGCTCTTCCACAATGAATAGAAGCCATCGGGGCGCTATGGAACATTTTATTCTTTTAAAGATGTGAAAGCATATTGATTCGCTGCAGTTTGTGGGAACCCCTGTTGCACACTATAAACACTCGATGCTAAAATGCTATAAAGGTTGTCTGTCTATGGGGTGTGGCCCCGCATCTTGCCTGTAGCAAGCAGGGATGGGCCCCAGGAGACCTGTGATTTACAGGGGGGGGGGGGTCTGTATTCTACAGCCCCCTAGATGAAGCCTGGTGGCCCCCATTGGGGGGGGAAAAAAAAAAAGAGCTGCTTTCGGTTGCCGAGATTAGTTGGTCTGTTTTTATTTTGCCATGTTCCGAGCTTCCAGCATAACGAGTGACGTTTATAAGAAGCAGCCACTCGGGAAGCATTTTAAACTTTACTCGCATGTGTTGCTTTCTTTTTATGTTTATCAAACATACCCCAGTAGGAAAACACACATGAAAACATTTTTACATTTTCCTCGGGACACTGGAGTGAAACAATTTCACTTTCTTAATGTATCTAATCACTCCTGTCTGTGCCAAATCTGAGGAGAAATCCCGACGCTGTTAATGTGGCGTTCTCGTGCTCCGACAGGACGTTGGGTCGCTCGGGGATTGGAAGCTCCGCCACATTTCCCCATCCTGTCGGAGATGTGTGTTGTGGCGATGCTGTTTTAGCTGTATTCTGGTGCGCCTCAACAGATCACACACATGGATGTTTCTCTCCATCTTCTTTATTCCCCACAAGAGGATCATCTGCTTCACTTATTTAAACATATATTTACTTGCATTTTTTTTTACATGCTGTATTTAATGGTAAAGGAGTTTTTTTTTTAAACCCTCAAACTCATCTTGTGGCGACAGCCCCCAGAGACCAACTTTACTGTTGTGGTTATCGCCTCTGCAGCCCGTGTGTCTGTGATGCTCTCTCACCCACAAGTCTGCCTTTTGTTTTTATTCTCGCTGCATATACGTAGGAAAATGTACAGTGGTGTTCAACGGGAAGTGAAACTGAAATGACAATATGGTCATAGACGTGACTAATTTCTGTGAAAGGTTGTTGTGTATAGTAAGAAACCCCGGCAGGCATAGTCGTATTTATAATCCCTAATTGATTGTCCTGTTCTCTTGGTTTTTCTTTTTGTAACACAAGATGAGAAAGTGTGACTTTGTAATAATCCGGTACTCCGTCTGCGTTATTGAAGCGGTGCGGCTCCACAGTGTCTCCGTGCAATATGCCAATATCTGCTGCCTGCATGATAAATAATCAAAAGTAATGACCATTATTATTATTGCTTCAGTGAACAGTAAAGTGCTTCACACTCAGGATTAACCTTGCAATGAACAACAATTTAGTTGTCTGGTAAAGGTCCAGCCACATTGCTGACGTTAGCACAGTTTATCGCTGGGGACGGGGTGCAGGGAGAACACACTGCGCTTTTGTTGCGCTGGATTTGAGGAAGTTTGTGTACTCGAAACATTGTTGTGAAATAAAATAAACAAAGTTTTTGTCTTGAAGTCAGAGTAAAGTAGACATTACACTGGTTTCTGGTAGTATATTAAGGATCCCGCGCAGGAGCGACTCAGCAGTTCTTCACTTTAACACGCCATAATGAAGATTAAAAAAAAAAAAAAATCAAACCGTATCGACAATGAAAGACAGAATATTTACTGATACGCTCTTACATGCATTGTGGAATTATTTGTGCTGATGTGTTAGAAAAAGCATGAATGCATTGAATGGAGTTAAATCTCTAGCGCCCTCTAGTGACGGTATTGTTGTAATAAATCATTCTCAAGCTGGTTTGATCAAATACTTCGCGGCAATATTTTCTGCTTGACCATGATTTCTGAGTAAAGTACAACAATCATTTCTCTGATGGTTTGATATTTTGGCGCAATCAATACTTTGATCGTGGATCATCTGTAATTTCTGTTTCCACAGTGGAGCCGCCAACCAACGTGACCCTTCACTGCCGCAATATGAACAACACGCTGCAGTGGAGCTACAGCCATTTCCAGCCAGGCCTTAAATTCAAAGTGGATATTTCTGCACTCTCTGGGTTAGTTGTAATAAATAACTTGTAAACATGACCTGCCGAATGTCTGTAAGATGGTTCTCTTCGCCGGGGCCTTAAACGTTTAAACATGTGAAACTGATTCTTCCAAGTACATAGCTGTATTTAGTATTTCTTTGTTATGCTCTGAAAGTATTTCTACAGAGAGCCGTAATAATACCTTTAACAGTTTGTAATCGAATTAACCGTTTATGTACATGTGCAGCCGACCACATTTAAGATGTTTTAATGTAATTTTTTACTCTTCTTATTTCTTTTCCCAGGACTTTTGACGACATTCTGGTGGAGCCTCCGGCTCTCCATGCTGATGTTTCCTTTCTCTCGGATCCAAATAACGACTACTACATTACTGTAAGCGCCGTGATTGGACAGAATAAGTCCGAGGAATCTCCTTCTCAAGGAATCATTTTCAGCTATTTCAAGGACTCCCAGGCCGATCAGAAATGTGAGTAGTGATCAACATTGAACACTTTTTTTTTTTTTTTTTTTTTTTTTAAAGAAACAGAATTCGTTCATTTTGGGTGAAGTAGGCAGAATCTGAAGTGAACAGGAATCTGAACGGTTTTGTCAGAACAGCGAGAAGTTTCCTCTTCTTCTCTCCTGTGTATCCTACGTAAGGTTTTTTTTGTCCTCGTATTTGTGTCCAGGTTTCGTGGACTTGCCGTCTATAAATGTCACTGCCCAAATGGACGGCGAGGTCTTCTTTCACTTCCGGCATCCGTGGTTGTTTTACAACCACAACTGGCTTTCCGGCCAGAATAGAAGACCTCGGAAGAAGAGCCTCGATGCGCAGATCAGGAAACCGCTGCCTGAATTTAAGTACGACGTTGTGATCGTCAACCAGGTCAGACGGCGCGCCCTCGTCCTGCCTGACGTTCATGGGAAATGTTTTAAGAGAAGAACAAAAAGAAGTACATCCTTCGTTTGTTTGGGCAGGAGACGCCACCTCAGAGGTTCAGCTGTGAGAAGAGGATTTGTGAAGGGAAGCTGGTAGCTGATCCCGGCCAAACGCAGCACTGTCTGAAGGTGAAGGGAGAGATGCAGAAGATGGCCGTCAAAGCCACGCAGGAGTACTGCGCCGCCACGGCACAGGAGTCCACACACGGGCCGAACAGTTGAGTAGAATGTAATGCTTTTATTGTTGAGCGGCGGCTCTTGGTGTTGATTTTCAGGGCTGAAGCTGAAATCTGATTTGTAACCTTTCGTTTTAAACCGGCCAATCACCAAATGCCAAAGACGCGGCAAAGATAAGTTCAATAGGCTTTCCTTCTACATGAACCGCAGCTCCTCTGAGAATCCAGTTGTATTCCGGAGGAACGCCGACATTTAATCAGGTAGCGGTTGATTCTGTCTGGTGTTTAATCAAACGGAAGATCCGATGTGGTCGGTATTGATCTGATGAGCAGGTTTGTGGCTCAGACTACAGATTAAAGGTAGTCAGAGCCACAAACCTGCTGGCTTGGCTTGTTGGACTCAGACATGCGCATGCTTTTATTTTGAAAAATCCTGTTATCCTGGCATATTTACTCTTTCGTGTTGGTTAGCGGCGACTCTGGAAGGAAAGAGAACCTTCAGCGACTCTCTTGTTAGCCTGTGCTTGTGTTCAGAGTGACTCCATGTCCTTTTGACGTCCCCTAGAGTCCATCTACGTCCCCATCGTCTTGGCCTTCCTCCTGACCTTCGGCGTGCTCGCGTTGGTCGTCTTCATCGTGTACAAAAAGAAGACCACGCCCTCAACTCCTTCACCGAGATCTACGGTATGTCGGTTCATTTGAGGAGCCTCAATTTAAATGTGCTTGAAAAAGGTATCCCCGCTGAACGAACAGTTCAAATTCAACACTAACGCCGCCTCTTTGCGTCTCGACAGACATTCACGAGTCGACTGAGGCAGTTGACCTTCGGGGCGGTTGGAGACGCGGTCCTGGTGCCGGTCCTGGTGCCGGTGGTGGAGCCCAACTCGACCCCACTTGTGTCACCTGTAGAGGAGGAAAGCACAGAATACCCACCCGCCCGTCTTTCCTCCACTGAGGCGGACCTCAGCAGTATCGACGAAGACGAGCCCCAGAACTCCGGTTATGAGAAGCGCCTGGTGCTGGTCCAGTTGTCACCAGACGAAGAGACGGAAGGCTACCGCGTTTAATCAGTTACACTTTTGTGCGTATTTACATGAACATGTAAAATAAGCACCGCCTTTGTTTAACGCATTAATTCTACACTATTTCCAATAGTTGGAAGATCAAATGGGCGGAATTGGTCGTTCATTTCTTAATCCTGCTTCGACCCGTAATCGATACTGCTGCAATCAAACTTCAGCAGCGCGCATGTTGAACATAGCGAAGCGTGTGCAGGAGGCATCGGCGTGTTTGGAACAATCTTTAACGGATTCCTGGATTAGCTGTCGCCAAGCAAATATTTATCCGTTGCCAAATCCCGATTCCACGTACAGCCGCCTCGTCTCGAGTCTTCACCAAATCCTTCGCATGAGTTTCTGTAACTTTTTTTAAAATCTTCTTGCATATTTGCACTGCTGTCTTTTCACAGCGACCGTGACGATAGTGCACGCGCCTTTAGTAGAATAGTTCGGGGAGACTGATGGGAGCACTAACGGAGTGAGTTTGTTCACTGAGTCTGTAAGGGATGTCTGAGCTGCTGCGTGCAGGATGCGTCTGCAGAGCTGTAACCAGCAGTTGGTTCAAAGTAACTTGTCAAAAACAATCAATGTCAATTTCTTACGTTCGTTTTGCCAAGTTTCCATTTTTATTTTTTGGGGATTGTGTAGTTTGAGAACTGCAGTTCCTTTCCTCATGGAATGAGTGGATGATTTGCACATAAGGATTAAATGTTCTCTTGTGTAGGAATATTTTATGTTTTTGATATTCTGATTTTAAGATAACACCGTTGAGTATGTGAACAGTTATGAGCCAACAAGTCAATAACGTTTATTAAAAAGAAGGATAAGATAAAAAGGGAAATGGTTCTAGTGCTTCTTTCTCTGCTTGGGTTACTGCTACCTCGCTATCATTTACTTCTCATGGCTTTGATCTCTGTGCCTTTCGTCTGCTGTGTTGTCATTTTTTAATAAGCACTTTCTGCCTGTTTCTGTTTGTGTCCCGTGATTTTCAACTGCGTGATTTAAAAAAGCAGGAAGTTGTGATAAATGCAAACTGAAGTTGACGTGCGTCGCGCTGCGAGCCGAGCGCCCTACATGCGATGTTGCCGTCACCAAATTAACTGAAGTTGGTATTTTAAATGTTAAGCAAAGAAGAGCAATGACATTTGAGATACTACGGTCAAGTTGAACTGAGAGGCTCGTGTCATCATGTTGATTGGGCAACATACTTCCTCTGAAACCGGTCTGCAGGAAGACCTCTTTGTTGTGTGTTTGCACAGATGGATGTTAGTTCTCTTTCCTTCCCCTTGCTGTAGGGGGAAACCTTTTAGTTTCCAGTAACAGATCAATAGCACACGTCACTATCGGATGGACGGCGGCTCGGTGGCGCAGTGGTAAGCACTGTTGCCTCACAGCGAGATGGTCGCAGGTTCGTCTCCGGCTTGTGGCCATTCTGTGAGGAGTTTGCATGTTCTCCCCGTGTCTGCGTGGGTTCTCTCCGGGTTCTCCGGCTTCCTCCCACCACCAAAGACATGCAGCCTAGGCTGATTGGTGACACTGAATTGCCCGTGGGTGTGAGTGTGTGTGTGGCTGGTTGTCTGTCTCTGTGTTGCCCTGCGATGAACTGGCGGCTTGTCCAGGGTGTCCCCTGCCTCTCGCCCATTGACTGCTGGGATTGGCTCCAGCTTGGCCCGCGACCCGATAGCGGAATAAGCGGTTAGAAAATGACGAAAAAAACTATCGGATGGGAATATTCACATGATAATGGATTTGTCGGGGTTTCTGTTAATCTGCAGTGCCCCGACTTTAACGTGTCCATCACAAGATATTTTATATCGACGTTCTCACTTCTTTAATTCAAATATTTAAGCCGTTACTAACAGCTGACATCTTATCCATTACTTAAATGTCTCATAGTTTCACCTCTAATTCGAGCTAAATAATTGAAATGTGTATACTTAACTCTTAGCTTCCTTCCTAGCTTTTAGCATTTGTGTGGCATTTGATGTGCAGCACAGAATAAACAGAACTAAATATAGAACAAAAGGGAGCGAATGACTGTAAAGACTGCCGCAGCATCCTCGTTGTGAAAGAAATGCCATATATGGCCCATCCATGCGTTAAAGGGGAAGTTAATGGCATGTTAAAGGTGATGCAGTCCCCCCCAGCATCAGTCCAGTGTGGCTTGTGTTTGCCTGTAGAATCAGCACCATGACCCGTCTGCTGCTGGGAGCCGTGCTGCTGGGGAACCTGCGCGTCTCCGTGCAAGGTAAGTTCAACCTGAAGTCGTTACAACACCTCAAATACAGCATTTATACTCGCGTTAGGGTTATGAAATCAACACTGACTTTATTGTCTGGTTATTAAAACATTGTGCATTCTGCAGACTTGAATTAAAATTTAGCATGAAAAGAAATTAACAAAATATTTTACGGTTGGATATTGTAGGAATGTTCTTGGTCTAAATAATGAATGTAATAAATCAGGATTTTCTAGCATCACAAACGAGGTGAGTTATTCTTACCTTTAGACCCGAGACGTAATAAAAGTGACCCGCTTTCTTCTGTTGATGATTTTCTTCTGATTCTCTGTCCCGTTTGTAAGTTTTCCTTTCCATTATAGCCAATTGCTGAATTCAACTGACGTTGTCATTAATCAATACTTAATGATTCCAGATCCAGTGACGCTCCCTCCACCTGCCAAGGTGAGATTCGACTCTGTGGACTATAAAAACATTCTGCGCTGGACTCCTCACAACAACAGGACCTCCCTGCAGTACAGCGTCCAGTGGAAGATGTACGAGCACACACACACGCACACACACACACACACACCATGTAACTGAAAATATGCAGCATTGAGTTAAGTTTTCTGGTCCGTTTGTGTTGTTTTTAATGTTTTTTATTCTACCTGTAAGGTGTTTTTTTTAATGTTATTTTTTAATCCTGAATCAGATGATTAACTCTTTCCTCCCTAATCTTGCTTGTGGTAATTCACATCAAATTCCCCACTATGTGTATTTGTGTACTCAAGCCCCGCCTTTAGGCGTATTATTTACCCGTTTTGAAATGAAGCGTGATTGGCCAAAACAGGTGCATCCCTGGGAAAGCCCTGATTTTCAGCCAGTGAAATAAGAGCTCGACAAAGTACAACAATATATTTGGAGCTTAACTGTAAATTCTATTATGATTAACAATCATATAAATAGAAAAATAAATGTGTATGCGTTTTTCTGAAGCTAATACTTTTGTATTACAAAGATGAATGAAGGATGTTTGTTGATTCTATCTGTAATACAATTACAAGAGTATTTCTTTGACCTCTGTTGGGAAGACATGTTGATGAGAAAATAAATAATCCTGTAGGTTTTGCGATTTAAGCACAGAATTGGACACATTTCTTCAATAAACAGTTATGGAGAACGTCAGTGGGTCGATGTGGCCAGCTGTCAGGAGATCCAAAGCCTCCAGTGTGACCTGAGCGAGGTGACCTCTGAACCCAGAGAGTGGTACTACGGCAGAGTACAGGCCTCCCTGCCCTCCAGCAGATCGGCCTGGTCCGTCTCCCCAAGATTCAGCCCAAGCTGGAACAGTGAGTCTTCATGCACTTCCTCTTCCTCATCCTCTTTCTATTTGCTTCCCCAATTTGATGCAGCATCACGGAAGGAATACTTAAGAAAAATCGAACTAATCTATTTGCTCACACCTGCAGCCCATATCAGCCCCCCTCTTCTGGAGCTGACCGTCACGGAGCAGGAGATCGTGGTTAGTCTGGAACCTCCCAAACCCGCCGTCCAGAAGATGCACAGCGGTCTGAAGTACAAGATCTACCTGAAACGCGCCAGTGGAGAGGAGGTAGACACGCCCGGTCCTTCTGCCATTCAGCATTTGAGCTTTTATTCTTTATCGGTACCAAGATCCCGTCCTAATTCACACGTTCATATGAGCACAGGAACATTCTCGCATTAAAGACAAAGGACATTAAAAAAATCTCTCCTACTGCTTCTGCAAAACAAAAGAGGAAGAAGACGAGGGAGGACGCGGAAGAGCAAGAGCGCATAATTCTAACCTTCCACCTTTGAGGCTCAGTTTGCTGTTAAGAAATCGCACCACGTGGTGTAAAACATTCCCAGCTGATGCCGTCTCGTCTTCAGAAGGCGTTTGAGATGGACTGCTGCGTGGACAAGCTGACGATCAAAAGGCTCGACCGCAAGGCCACCTACTGCCTCCAAGCCCAGGTTCTGGCCCCCCTCCAGGCCAAGCTCGGCGCTCGCAGCCCCCTCAAGTGTGTCGTTACGCTCTGAGGAAGCAGGTATGAAAGGAAAGACTCATCATCATTGAGATTCCCTTGTGGAAACAAAACGTCCCGACAGAAACGGCCCCTTTTCACCAGCATCCGACTGACGGCAGCACAAAAACAGATTAATATCGATTGTCTGATTGTATTCTTATTATATTCACTTTATTAATTAATAGCCTAATCTAATAATCTTACTCCACCCCCCCCCCCATTTGTTCAATAACTAAGTTTAACGTAGCTGCAGCTTCATCCTGGACAATGCTTCAAGTGTCGACTGGATGGTATCGTTAGCGAGTGAAAGGTAGCCTTTCAGCTGTAACAAAAGATTATGAGATGTGAAGTATCGGCAGCGACACCGGAGGAGGGAGGGACAATGAGACTCCCAGAGGGGGAATCTCAGCTCCCAAGTGTCTTCACAAGGACGAGGACTGTCCTTTGTTCACTCCACCCACTCTCGCTATTTTTAGATCTATTAAAGTTGTGTTATTCTGGACATGTATACCTTTGTGAATTCATTCATCCTTCTTCTTTAGACAAACTCGGCCATCGTGATCCGCCGATCCACCCCAAATCAGCTCAGCCGATTCTCCATCTCCACCTTGATGGCTGCTGCCAGAACCATCTGGACCAAATGAGGGATGCTCTACTATATCATTAAACGCTTCAAAGATTGGACAAGGAGTAGAAAAGATTGCCTTTAAATTGGAATAAATAGTCTGTCTATAAGATATAAATATCTGGTGAGACGCACTTCTTTGTTTCATTGTTTGTTTTTAGACAGTTCTCCTTCTATCTGACTTTAACCAGATTGGTGAATGAATATCAAATGAGTTGCGACAGACGTGAGCTCAAAGCTTAGTGGCAGGTTTTCAAGGTCAAGGGGTCAAACTATCTGCAGACTGAGCATGCTCTTACTTTGAAAGGAGAATGACTCATTTTATAAATTATAAATGATTAACATCCATTGTTGTGGTAGCTCAGCTTCTAAAGGACACAAAGGCAACAGTCAGTCTTCATTTTGTCTTTATTCAGAACATCGATACTCTTGATCGGGTGTGAATTAATCAATACTGTAATAACAAACGTACTCGAAGCTAAATCCGACGCGTTCATGGTGGCAGATCAGTAAATTCAACGGAAGCGTTGCGCTCGAGTCTCGTTTTCGCGCAACGTTCAGAAACGGATCTTCACTGCGTCTCTGAGGTCGTTCAGAGTTTTCTTGGCGAGAACTCTTCACTAGCAGCTAGTTCATTTACGGGCTTCGCTCCTGAAGGCGGCGGCGGCCGTAGAGAAGGCAGAGCTGAATCTGGTCCCTCAGCCAGAAGAATTCACCGTGTCCAGGAAGGTTTGTGTCCAACGGCGTTCTCCCACAGCGGACCGCTCGGCACCGGTGCAGCAGCCTAAACTCAGAACGGTCCACCCACTGGTACCTGGGCTCGTAACCCGCCCCTGTGAGGGCTTCGATATTTAAGGCTTTACAGCGTTAACAGTCAACGGTCGTACTTGATATCCATATAAAATACCAGCAATTACACAAATCAGGAATCCATATTTACACCACCTGGGAACGATCAATCGATGGTTACAAATGGGTGGATGCATTCCATACTGGGGAGGGGTATTTAAGTAGAGACACTCCCTCATACGTCCCGTTAATTAAATTAGGATAATTGATCGCTGTTAATCTTACGGGGCAGTATGATGCCGGGTGAATTCTGTCTGCGCCGTCCTTGACAGATTCATTCACAAGACATTTGGCAACAAGGGAAACCAATTCACAAGTACAAGTAAAATAAAAAAGTGACTAAACTAAACGTCAAACCAATTGAATGTAACACGGTGTGATGGCAATACCCTCGTAGGTTCAATCCGAGAAGCGGCGTGGAATAGTTGAGCTAAGAAATTATCCGTTTGCATAAATTACAGAACTCAATAAAAATGAGTCTTCTAGAAACTTCAGCTGTTACGGGTTTGTCTAGTTTACACAGCAGGGAATGTCAATTTTTTAGAACAAAATTTAAACAACGGCGTCTTAAAATTAACTTCCAGATGGCTGTGTCTCGTGATCCGCCCACAGCTTCAATCTGTAATTCCAGCTCCAGTGAACCGGATGCGTCTGGAGGGATCAGAGTGTAACATCACTCATACGGGGCAGGCTTTGAACATGAATCTGCTACAGTGTGTTGAATTTATCTAAAAATATAACATAAAAACACTCCTATAAATACTATTAGAAAATTCCATATTAGCAACACATTAGAAATTTGATCCAACTTTGCAGTGAAAAGGTTACACGTTTGCTTTGTAGGACTTTCAGTGTTTTTCTACCTGCACGTCTAAAACCTCCAGGGCAACGAGGAGACACTTTCATCCCTGCTACAGGAAAACAATCGGTGCTGCAGCAGCCGTTGACTCTTCAAACACTCATAAAACAGCACATATATAATACAAAACAGGCTGATAAAGACATTTACATACAAGGTACAGTTACTTTGTTCAACATTTTATGGGTACGTGCATGATTCTCAAGTCAATATAAAAGAAATAACAAAACAACCTAAAAGCATGAACACATCATTTTGAAACGGACACGGAATGTACGTCCTGCTGGTTGCTACGGTGAGGTCAAGTCTCTTCATATTAAATTACCTATAAAAATATATATATAAATAAAAAGGTGAGGGTATCGTGTTGAAAAATCTGCAGCAGCGGTCAACGTTTAGCTGCAGCGACAGAACGAGAGGGGAAGAGGGTGATGGAGAGAGAGAGAGAGAGAGAGATGAGCACCGAGGGACCGGGGGGAGGGGGGGGGGCACTCACGTTCTAAGGCCTCAGAACGGCAGCTTGTTCTCTAACCGAGATGAGAACGCCTCTGACAGAAGTCTTCAGTCGCGCTCTAGAACACTGACACTGTTCTAGAACTAATAGAACTTAAAAAATAAGAAAGCAGAACAGGCAGCATGGTTGGAAACCCTCCTGGAGTTTTAGGCCGAAGACAACTTCTGTCTGCGCGTTTCTGGAACACTCGCTTGGGGTGAAATGAACTTTGACCAGCAGATCCCCGTTCAGGAGAGGAACTCTTTCTCCAGCTCGAAGACGGCGGTCCGGCCCGGAGAGCTCTGGATGCGGCAGAGCGGGACGGTGCAGTCTCGCTTCTGTCCCTCTGTGTCCATGTCCAGCAGGGAGCAGCCCGTCCCCGCCTCCGGGGACAGCGCCACCTTCAGGCTTTGTGCCGTCTTCTCTCCGGAGTGGTGGCCCAGGGAGTAGCTCTTGTTGCGTCCTCGCAGCAGGGCCCAGGCGTGGGGTTTGGCCCTGAAGGACGCGGGGCGTGGTCTGGAGCAGGGGCCCCCGCCCGGGGGCTTCTCAGACACGCCGTCCTGCTCCTTGTCCTGTTTCTTCGGTGTGGCTGGAGGAGGCAGAGCGGGCAGGCCGTTGCCTGGAAACAGAGCAGACGGATGTTTTAGAGGCATGGGTACTTGTTTATGCCCCCCCCCCTCATTGGATAATGTACTTACTATTGTGGTGGGTGTATTTCTTTCTGCGTAAGCGTGTTCCTGTATTCTGCTTGTCCTGCTCTGGTGTCGGTTTGTTAGCAGCAGCCCCGCTACACTGGCCGTCCGTGGGAGCTGCTGGGCCGGGCTTGGGGGGGTCTGCGTGAGGACCGGCAGCCACCGGGTCAACCTTCCCGGGACTGACCTCCAGTACCGCCCCCTCAGACGGCAAGAGACTCTTGGTGGAGTTGCATTCCATGATGGCCGACATGGAGATGAGATTGACCGGTTGGGCGGCGGTCTGGTTCGACATCACCTCATCTCTGCGGGAGCGGCCGCTTGGCGGCGACGTGCTGCGGCGGAACCGGGTCGCGCGCTGAAACAGGCCCTCCTTCTTCTTCTTCTCCTTCTCGTCGCGCGGGGGCTCGTAATCTTCCCCCGGCGCAGAGTTTTTGAGCGCCTCCCTGATGTCGTAACCGAGCGCGACCGACACCAGCAGCGCTCCGCAGCCGTACAAGGCCGAGTCAGTCTTCCGGCGAGCCGCCGTTCGCTTCAGGCTGTTGGTGGGGGTGAGCTGCGGCGTGGTGGAGGCGGACGAGGTGGACGTGGTGGTGTAGGGGTCGTCCGCGGTCTCTTGTGGGCCTCCCTGACCCCCCGCGTCTGCCGGCCCACAGTGCCCGCCGGGGCTCTGAGGTAGCTGCTCGTCCCGCCACAGAGGTAGATCGATGTACACCTGGTTGGGGAACTTGAGCTGCTTTGGCTTGGAGCTGCCGTCGCATTCTGGCGAGAGTCCCTCGTCTTTACCGGCCCCCGCTGAAACCACAGAAGAAGAAGTGCGATAATAGAAACAACAACCTGCCGGGCCGTTCAACAAACAAGCATCAATGCCTAAACGACACGTAAATGACATCAGGATCCATCCCAGAGGGAAATCCAATTCCATTTAGCGTTGATGATAACAGTGACTTTTAAAATAAGAAATTCACATTTAAATTCATACATGATCGCTATGGATATCAGCAGTACTTGTACTGCTCTAACAATCTATCTAATAAATATATTCATCATCATCAGCCCACCTTGTTCAGCAAACAGGGCAGCAAGAGGGACAGACTTCTGGGACTTTTCCAGGCTGGTGGACCAGGGGCTACTGCCGTCTGACAGAGGACGCACTCTGAGGACCACAGCAAACACCAGAGGGCATTTAAGGCTCGGCTTTGATTTAGGTTTAGGTTTAGGCCAGGACCAGTGCTTGGCAAATGAGGGGAAACAAACACAGGTTGTTATTCGTTTCGTCATCCACAGTGTGATTTGTTTTAAACTCTACCTCTCTGCAGCAGCAGGCCTCTCTTTGCTCTGCGCTGAACTGGGGCCCCAGGTCCGTCCTTTCTTTTTGATTCCTTTTTTCACGTCATCAAACTCCTCCGGCCTGAAGAGGGCGCTGCGGCCCCAGGTACGGTTGCTCTCATCTTGAGTCACTGATGACACAAAGACCATCGGTTTTACTGTCGAATCAAACGACTGCAGCAAGCCTGGGTGGAGAGTAAAAAACCGCACAACCGACGTTGGACCGACGTTCCCCTCGCCCCGAGAATATTAGTGATAATTCAACCCTTTTTTTAGAGCACAAAATGTCACCGTGATGTATATTAATTTTGTTATAAGAGCTAGTCAGAAGTGTGTGCTAATCACCAGGAAGGTACAGTCCACCCCAGATGTCATGGCAACAGGCTCGGGCCAGAATCCCACGCAACAGAAAAAATCTAATCAACAGCAACCCCAGAAAGTTTTCACAGGAGTCGAATATTCAATGGATGGCGAAAAATACAAACAGAAAAACGGCGGACTGGCCCGAATCTGTGGCGTCCTCCTCACTGTGGTCACTTGTTTCCAGATTAAAGAGGACGCACTGCCCCAAACACCAACGTCAAAGTTAGCCAAACATTACGTGCAGCGCTGCCGTTAGCGTTACGTTACGCCGGTAGACAAGGTGCTTGCCTTTGCCTCTTAGCCCACAGTTTGCATCGAGCTCATTGGTCAGATCGACCTCCTGTTCGTAAACATGCAAAGTGCGTCTCTGCACACGGGAAGTCACTGAGGAGGGGAAACGACACGTTATCGCTGACAGGCAGGAGCGCGTGGGTTTCTGCAGCATCAGCACTTATTCAAATAAACACGAGTTCATCTGCCTTAACTTCACCCTCTGGGGAAAATTTCCAATTTGTTAATTGTGGATCGATACATAAACTTAACTTCAACGGTGTTATGTGGTAGGAAAGTGTCGTTTCAAACTATACCGAACGCGGGGATCCATTAACGGGTTCCATCGTCTACCTTAATGACGGTTTTCCTGCTGGCCTCAACTGATTCTCTTTAAACGGAGGTTCCACTTTGATCTCAAAGTCACAATGGACATTCTTAAACCGCTGTACAGAATTGTGACCCACGCTCGAGAGGAAATGGTTTCAGCTGGGCCGGAGTGATTTCTTTATCGCAGTTTTTCTCCGTCTGAACTTACGCTGAATGGCTCGTAGTCGGGGGATGAGCGTGGGACTGCTGGGGGGGGAAGAGCTGGTGCTGTGGAGGCTCCGCCTCTTGTCCATGGACGGCGACGCCTGCACCGTGATCTTATGCTGGAAGTCTGCAGCATGTTCACACGCATGGGAAACACTTTCATCACAACTGCTAGCACAAGCAAACCGACCCAGGACGTACAAGTATTTAAAAACTTTCCACAACTTTATGTAAACGTTTAACAGACAGTCAAAAAGAACGTTGGATCACACAATTCCTCAGAGTCGACGCGCTGATGAGACCGCGGACAGGACTCCGTTCGCTCACCTGACGGCAGGCTGATGCGGTTTCCATCCTTCAGTTTAAGGCGGGAACGCTTGAATTTGCCTTTCCTCTTCTTCACGTTGGGCTTGTCTTTGTTGAGCTGGAAGATGAGGATGTTGAGCTCCCTCTCCAGCACGTTGATCTCCCGCTCCGCCAGCTGCTGCTCCCGACGCTTCAGCAGCTCCTCCTGAGACTTCTGTTGGAGGGCGGCCCGCGTCAGCTCCTCCTCTCTGGAGCGCAGCTCCTGGAAGAAGCCGGCAGAAATAGATATAGAAAGAAACACACCGGGGGGGTTTCATTCTTTTAACCGACAGCGAGTTGGAGACGATCAGATTGTCCATAATAAATGACTGAAGATTCATTATCGCTCAAACAAACCCCAAAGGCAAATATACACAATTGACAGGCGGTGTGTTCCTCACGCCGTACGTCAGGCTTCTGCGCCGCTCTGCCGTACCTTCTCTTTGGTCCTGAGCTCATCAAACATCTCCTGGATCTCCACGCGCCAGTCGTCCTGCATGCTGTGGAAGGAGTCCTGGGGCATGGTGGCCATCACCGCCTCCTCGATGGCGGACAGCTGCTCCAGGATGCAGGAGAAGGAGGGACGCACATGGGGGTCCTGGTCCCAGCACTCTGGACACATCAATTCAATGCGATGATGCAGAAGACGCCCGCCTTCTTCTACATCGCATTCATTGTTGCGTTTCTATTCGTCTTCGGCAGCAACAATGGTGCCGCCTGCTCACAAACACCCTACCGCTGTCGATTTACCTTCCATGAGCTTGGCAAAGGGCTCGGGGCAAGTGGAGGGGATGGGTAGAGTTAACTTGTTGACTGCCACGCCGTAAGCAACAGCCAGGCCATCAATCCCACGGTACGGCACCTCCCCCGTCAGCAGCTCCCACAGCAAGACGCCATAGCTGGAGCAAAGGAGGAGGAATTAAAGGAGGACGTCAGACACATGATCAGGAGCAGATCTTTTAATCATATATATATATATATTTTATACCCCCAGACGTCACTGCCTTTGGAGAAGAGAGATGACTTGATGACCTCGGGGGCCATCCAGGAATATGTGCCTGCAGCTGACATTTTTGTAGTTTTGTGCCACTCCCTGGCCAGGCCGAAATCGGTGATCTTCAGGGTCTTCCTCCCGATGTCGTCATTTTCAATCGTTTCAAGTAATAAAACTGAAAAGCAGAAGGCGACAGGGAAGACACGCGAGGCGAAGAGATTATCATCCAAAGAACGATCGAGGGAACGGAAAGAAGGAAGATGGAGAAAGTGAAAACAGTAATTCACGTACCGGTATGTCAGAGTAACAGTATCAGTGATTAGTGTAGCCAAGTACAGTTTGGAACAGGGCTGGACTGCATTTGAGCAGCAAACAGTAATTTTCTCAGCTCAGCTCTATTCAGAAAGCACTTTAAACAGAAAGCTGAACTACAGTTCTGTACACAAGAGGGACAATAAAATAACACCAAAAGCCGTTTATATAAAGCACAAATGAAGCGGGACCAACGTCTCATGCCGAGTTGAACATTTTAAGATCAGTTTTATAAACAGACAGTGAACTTCATGCCATATCATTCTGAGTTTATTGTCTTTACTGCTTATCCTTATCACGGGGAGCCGCAGCCTACCCCGGCCAACATGTTATATTACATTTTGAGACCAAATGTTCTGGGTTTTTATCTCCACTGCATCGCCGTTCTAAATTATCCGCTCCTTTTAAATCATGACTATTATTTATTGGTGAGCCACAGCTCGCCTGGCGCCTCCTCGGCCCATCTTGTGTTTCTGCCAGTGCGGCCTCGTTTACGCCACAGCTGCATGACCCGGTTGGTGTAGCTGGTCGCCATAGCGATGCCCCACAAACATGCTGTGAAATAATTTCCAACTTGATGCACACGGACGCCGCGCCACCAAATGCAGAAACGTCTTCACCTCCTCCACTAACCGTGGCGTGGATTTCCACGCTGCCGGCGAGCCCCTTTGGGAACGTGCCAAGGACCAAGTACTACGAGGGAGTAGTCACATCTTTCTTGCGTTCCCTTTCTTCAAGAATATTAGTACCTTGTGTGCCGATACGCCGCTGCAAATATAAGTTACCAAGAAGTCTTTGATCCTTTCAGGATTAATTTCAAACATTTGTTTTAGCCTCTGCCAAAGACTCCTCACATTACGGACTGTCCCTTTCCATTATTTACGTGCCGTCCATGCACCACTGCAGGTGAGTGTCAACACGTCCCATCTGTGGATCGTGCACAATGTCACCACACACACGCACACACACACACACACACTTTAAACCCACTTCACAGCCAGGATTGGAAAACCCGAGTGTGTATATGGGCCACACGCTGCGTTACCGCTCGCCGACCTTGGATTTGTTCATCTACAGCGGTACAAAGTGAAACTTGTCCAGCGTCTGTTCTGTAACCGCGTGTGACCCAGCTAACAAAATGTTTCAAGAGTGGTGAGGAGGAACTGGGGAATTTCAGAACAGTGCGGCCAGCAATCCAAAGGCCTTGGGACTAATCAAAGTCAGCTATTTAACAGGCAAATTCATCTCAACCCCCCCCCCCCCCTCATTCACTTTGGATCTTCTGTTATCTGGGTTTGGTGCCCTTACTAGCCCAGGGCACAGAGGCGATCCTCTAGCAAGGCTGCAACAATAGGAATTCCATTACAAACAGGTTACACTAGACCAGTGATCGTGCTCCTACGTCCCGTCTTCTCTCAGTGATTCCACAGATTCCTCCCAGCAGGCTCTGTGGACTTAAATAATGACTTTTGGCGGGTTAGTTACACAACCCAGCGCAGCAGAGGTTTGGGGATAGACCTGCCTGCACTGATTGGCCTATAGTATATCATGCCAAATACTTTCTTTGTAACTCTATGCTACTTCTGTGTCAGCCCTCGAGGAATTTTGGATAAAAGACGCAGCCCCTGCCCCCATGATGACATTACACTACAAAAAGCACCTTTGAACATCAGACCGCCAAGTTGATTGAGTCTAACAGCAGCTAATAATATGAAAGTCTGAGCGTCATCTAAGCGAAGGTGTTTTCATGATGTCAGCTCCTTCCTTTTTTTTTTTTTCTGAGCTCCTTCCTCCCGAGTTTGTAACAGCTGGTGCTCTGAGGACATTCCAACAGCATCATGAACGTCTGTCGACGCTTTGCAAACAAAGCGTTGTTTTCCTTGCATTTTCTGCTTTCTCAGAGTCTATACTTTCCTCAATCTTTTGAAAAGAAAATGTTTCGAAGCCGACAACAGTGCAACGCAATTGGAGATGGATGTGCCTCCCAGGCAGACCCCACCCTCTGTCCAACCCCATTAAATCCCTTTTCCATCAGCGGACCCTTCAGGCAGACCCATTTTTCACGGTGCACAGAAGTAGAGCTGCCGCCTTCAAAGCAGGTCCCACGCTTCTACCCATTGTGATCAATTTCAGTAACAAGATAAAGCAAGTCGAAGCGCCCTTCAGCGTCTGTATTTCAGTAATATTCTACAACCGTGGTTTTAAGAAGAATTATTACTGGCACAAGTAATCATTCGAGTATCCAATACTCAAAGAGGAGCAACATCAAATCCCAAACTTATACACAAAAAGAAAAAAATAAATCTTCTAATTTCACTTCAACCAGCAACAGTTCTTCATGAAGCTGCAAACTTTACGCTAACCGCCGCAGCCGCCCATTGTTTGCACAAGCCTGTAAAAGTCCTGCTCCTAACTTGACATGGCAGTATTTTCATAACTGTGCCAACAGACTACGCATGAGAGCAGGACTTCCTGTACTAAGCACAAACACGGCGCTAAACATTCCCCGACGGGCCCGCCTCTCCCCGTTGAAATGAGATTTCCCCCCCCGGCATTCTGTCTGATGGAAAATGGATCAGGGCTAATAGCTGGTTAAATCCACCTATCATGGTCACATCTCTCCGGGTTACTTGCTCTCAATGTTTCCTCTTCCTCCCATAGTTTGTGTCCGTTTGAGCTCGTGCGCCTTTGGAGTTCCAAAGGGCACTGACGGATTCGGAGGGCAGCTCTTCTCAGCTGTGGGCCATTTTCCTTTTCACCCTGCCCTGCAACAATCGGTGTAGTCAGGGAGAGGTCATAAAAAAAACAGAGTGAAAGCATCTCCACTCCTCCTCTCTCTCCTCTGCCCATTCTTTTCTCAGAGGAAAGACAGGCCGTAACCGTCTCTGTCACTCGGGACAATTGTAGGAAGCTTGAGAAACGTTTTCCTGAAACACCTTGTCTACATTTTAAAACTTTTTTTTTTTTTTTTTTTTTTTTTTTAAATCAGGAATTTCATTTCTTCCATTTGAAATAGCATAAAAAATTAGAAAAGGGTTCTCTTAACCACATCAACCCTATTTTCTGAACACATATCTGTACTCATTGCCATAAAAGAATCATTTACTTTCAGATTGAAAAAGTGCCAGTGGTTCAAAGAGATGATGGGTCAGAAGAGGGAAAGAGGGAGGAAGAGGAAAGATGACAGACAGAAGTGTGAGGAAGTCCAACAGCAGCTTACAACTAATAGGAGAATGCTGTTGTGCACACTCCAAACAGAGTTCCATTCGTTTCAGTGACGCTCGAGCACACACACACACACACACACACACATGCATACCTGGCATACAGAACATGGGTTATGCATGATGGCTCAGGGCCAGGTTTCAGTGAGATTTCTCGCCCTTATCTACTACTTCATGAAGAGTACCACTCCTTGTTGAGGTAAAGCTTTCAAAGCTGCGAGCGGAAGATGGAAGGAAAACAACAAACAAGTACAGTTTATTCCATTTTTTGCTCTTCATGACTTACCATGAACTGAATGACTGAGAACCTACAGACATGCAACTGGACTATTTTATAATACCACGATTATAAAAGGATAAAGTATTTATTTTTTATAGGTTTAGGAAGTCTATTTATTATTATTATTCTAAAATAATATATAAACAAAAAGATAAAAAATAATTCCAGTATTAGCTTTTCAAGTTTAAGCCAACTGTTGCATCCAAATGGTAGACATGACTAAATAATAATAATAAGAAAACAGGAGCAGAATGGAATAGGGGGGGGGGGGGGGGGGGGGAGGTACGTAAGGAGAAAAATAACGACGTAAGAAGGGAAACCCCCTCAGTTTGAGGCAATAAAAGAGTACCGCTGCTCTCTCGGAGATTAAATATGAACGGAACAAAACAAAACGAGGGCTTTGAGACCCTCCGAGTCCTCGCCATTCTTCTGTCCACAGTAGCCTAGCAACCGCTGCTTGACCAGTCCATTGTGCAAACGTATGTTAAGCTTTTATCCCTCATTAGCAACATTCCTCCCGGCAGGCTGGGATTTTACAGATTAGGTTGAAAAACACAAAAGAGATTGAACCAATCTTGCTGACTTCCAACATATTAGTTTACAGGATAACCACTGACCAAATAGCTGCATGTGTGCCAGTGCGGAGCATGTGTACACTGGACGCTGAAAAATGGCAGGCTGAGTAGTTGAGTGAAGATGGAGGAGTTAAATGCAGCATCTCCCGCAGCTTGCTGAATAAAACGCTAACCACGAATGCAGCCCGCGTTTCCAACATATAAACGAAATGAGAAGTTGACAATTGAGTGTTTGACATGCACGTATGTATGCACCTACAGAAACACATCCGCACATGCTTCGTCTTCACAGTCACACATTCCCTTTAACAGCTGGCGATATGGTATGGCAGACCTAATCCCCATATGGTCCTGGTGTGATTAGAGTTTCTGGTCACAAAGGGGTAAATAATGTGTGGCGTCTCATTTCACCCACAGACACAGCAGAGCTGAAGTGGGTAGAAGACTCAGGACTAGTTTTCTCATCAAGTACTATCCATTCATCATTTAGTCTTGGAAAACTAGTTTCCCAGCCTATTGTCGATGATCAATCCACAGAGGAATTAGCACGGCTGCTGCAGAACATTCCTTCTGGTAGTCCTTACAGGTCCAGCATTACAGAGACCGAAATAAACTACTTCCTCTGTTGTTACAACGTGGATAAGTTCGCTGTCTGACTTCTTTTTGTCCCGTGACCTGTGGCATTATCTCTGGTTGATCAAGCACATGGCCCGACAATGTGGACCCAGTGTGTCTGGTTATGTTTGGTGAAATCACTGACTTTATTTGAACAGCATTTCAGCCTGGGACGGTATGTGTGTTTTAAGGGATGAGGGGACAAGTGGCCATCCCAGCTGAGCAAACTCTGACTTTATCGCACATCCTCTCGATACTACCCCCACCCCCCACCACCACCACTTAATACTCCCACAGACCATTCACACTTCTTTAAATCCATCCTAAGTAAAGGATTGGACCGGACCAGTGTTGTCTTTAAATGAGTGACTTCTACGTTCAAAGAAACTACAATGTAGACTTTATCAAAAATAATTCCTACTCAACATCCTAACAAATACGTATGAGGTCCACGTGTCAGTAATATAAAACAGTATTCTCAAATCTATCATTAAGAATACTGTAACTACAGCACACTAAAAAAAACAACAACAACCTAGTCCTTTCAGAATAATGTCCTGTTTAAAGAGTTTGTGCGTTTTTGGGGTACCATTAAAATTCTGCAATAGATAAAATACATTCTTATCACTATTACGCGGATTCTAGAAATAGGAAAAGTTATATGCGTGATGACCAGTTTATCTAGCAGACCTGAACGGTGACCAGACGGGAATAAAAAAATAAAATACCGGCTGCTGCAGGTGCAAAAGGTAGATGGTTCCAAAATGGTCCTCAAAAAGCTCGATTGAAAAAACAACAAACAAACACAAACAGACCACAAGCTTACTGTTGCTGGACTTCAGGTCACGGTGGATGATGGGCACCACGGCCTCCTCGTGCAGGTAGTGCATCCCGCGGGCGATCTGCACGGCCCAGTTGACCAGAATGTGCGGAGGGATGCGCCGTCCGGCCAACGCCCGGTTCAGCGTCCCGCCTCGGGCGTACTCCATCACCAGGCACAGGTTGGGCTCCTCCAAACACACCCCCTCCAGCTTAATGATGTTGGGGTGCTGCAGCATGGAGAAAAGCTTCGCCTCTTGCTTCACACCGCCGGCCGTGGCGGTAATATCCTCGTCCGGGTCTTGCCGAGCCGCTTTCACTGCGACCTCCTGATCTCTCCACGTTCCCCGGTAAACTTTCCCGAATCCACCGACGCCTATGATCTCCTCCAGCACCAGTTCACTGAAGGGAATCCGGACGGGCGAGCTCGGGACTCGCTCCGGTACCCCCTCCGACCCGCCTGTACCGGGCAGGCGGTAAATAGCGGGCTCGTAGGTGACATAATTGGAGGGGAAGATACCGACCCGGTGGTTGATTTTACCGGTCCACCAACCCTCGTCCCCGGAAATCGCCGCGTCCTTGGACAGGACTTCCACCACGTCCCCTCGCCGGAGGCTGAGCTCGTCCTCGCCGCTCGCCTCGTAGTCATACGCGGCCGTCCAGAGGGACCGCGTCGGGCACAGCGGGGCAGAGTGAGCCCAGGAGGCCCGAATCGTAGGCGCATCCGTCCAGGCATGATCCACGGTCCCGGTGTCGGTCCCGGTGCCGCCCGACCGCCCTTCACCGTTTGGGAAAGCGGCCTGCGAGACATTCATTTCCAGGTCGCCGTGGCGGCACCATAGGGTGCGGCGCTTTCAGAACAAAATTAAAACTTCAAAACGGGACAGAGACACTTTTTAAAAAACGTCATGACGTCCACATGGACGTGGACCAGCCGTATCAGAACTGAGATGCCCCCCCCCCCTCACACACCCCCCTGCGCAGAACGGAACTACGTCCAAAGTCCTGTGGGGCTAGAGAACGTAACGTTATCCACGTCGCCACTCCGGCTCAGCGCTACGACGGTCGGTAACTAGCCGGCAATGCTACACGGTTAGCCGATGACTTTAACTGGTGTCACCGCCTCATGGGCTGACAGTCAATACCAAGTCAAAGTCACAAAGTAGTGTATTAATCTCAAATTAAGAGAAACATTACTTACTAAGCGGGTAGCTGCTAACGCCTGCTAGCTAAAAGGTTAGCCATCTACCGATGGAGCCCGAGCCCGAGTGTCCGCAGGTGCTGCGGGGGAAGGCGCACCTGCACCATCCGTCCGGGTGACGCGAAAGAAAGCGAGTCTCGACGACCGAACTTGTCTTTGAGAATCGTCGGTAAATAGAACAGAGTCATCGAATCCCCCAAAAGCGAACTTCACTCGCTCCGTGTGTGGACATTTAACCAGGAATTCCAGCTGCATCTGCTACCGGGTTAGCTTAGCATAGTTCAGCCTTCCGACGGAGTCGGGGAGTTTGAAAAGTTGCTCTCTCCCCCCTCTCAGCTTTGAAGATTTCCCCCCCCCCCCCGTCGGGGACGCGAATAACAACCGTCGAGTCAACGCGGAGAAAGCGCGTCCAACATCCTGGAGTTTACCGCAACGATTCCTTCATTATAACTTGAGAAGAAGAAACAAATCGGTCAATTTCAATCGTCGCCAAACTAAGATGGACCAAAGCGGCAGCGACAGAATCGAGCTGGCTGAGGTGCTCTCTGATTGGCGGATTGTAGGACACGTGATCGTTACAAGAGGAGGGGATGGGGGGGGGGAGCTTCGTGTGGGAACGTGTGGTGGAGAGCGCGCGCATTCAGGGAAATTATGGGAATACTACCACGTACGCACGCACACACGCACGCACACGCACACGCACTAGCGAGATTACACCACTACAACTACTGATTTGCCGGCATACAAAGGAATTCGACTTCATAGAAGACGAGTTTACACAGTGCCAGGCCAAATGAACAAGGATTTACAATCAGATAATGATAACAATCTAAATGTGGAGCCTGAGACATATGGCATATAGGGCTACAAATAATAAGAATATACATAATATCGCTTATTATGTTTAAGATATATATGCACACGTAAAAAAACAAAAATCACATTACATTACATCTAAGCATCAAAACCAACCCTATAGTTTCATGCACGTTATATGATTGATTTCGCCTGTTCGTGCGCGGATAAATACTGACTGTGGGAGAGACGAAGGAAGGGGGGCGGAGAGGAGGGAGGGGAGGCGGTCAGAGTTGCGCATCTGTGCAGGCAGGAGACGGAAACCAAAAGGACGGGATGAGGACCACGGCAGCAGCAATGGTGGCATCGACACTGGGATGGGAAACGTCCGATGAGAGGAGGACACGGAAAACGGCCGATGGGGTGTGAAGCAGGGGGCTCGGGAGACGTGCTGCGTCGCATCGCCTCAACATGGAGGCGCAGTGAGAAGAGAATCGTTTCAGTGTAGCCTAGCAGCAGAGGCAGCATCATCATCAGCATCAGCATCCGGCCAGCCTGTGCAGAGAGGATTCAAGCGGAGGATGGGCTCCCACGTCGTGCAGACCCTGCGTCAGGGAGTATGGGCATCCCTCACCGGGGGCTGGTACCACGACCCGGACCAGAACAAATTCAACAACTCTTGCCACCTTTATCTGTGGCTGTTTCTCCTCATGTTGCCCATGTCTCTCCATCTGGTGAGTACCCCCCCCCCCCCCCCCCCCTTAGTACGTTCAAGGCCGCAACGGAGATATGAGGTCCTCATGGCGTCTGTTTTTTTTTTTTTAAATAATTGTCAGATAAGCGTGTCCTGCTCTAATCTAATAGTCCTAGTAAATCAGCACTGTCGCAGGATGTATGAACGCATGACCGCTCCTCATGGCAGATTCATGTTTACGCTCTTGAATACAGGTGCAGTGCAAGGCTGCATTTATAGTCTTTACTGTGGAACATCATGGAAGTAGCCATATATCAATTGAATATATATGTCACAGATGAAAAACCTTGTCGTACACAGTGAAATAGCAAAATGTGGCAAATTAATCGTAATAGAGCGAGTAAAACTTCTGTCCTTGAGTCTCAGTACATTTGGGATGATTGCTTATATCTGTGCGTTCAGGCAGCCCCAACGCTATATCTATCCTCGGGTATAAGAGAGACTGTGATAGCTACGATCTCTACCACTTAGCAACAAATTAAATCTCATGGTTATAAACTGACACATGCGAGACTGATAATAGCACATTTTAAGGGACAATGAGATTCTAGCACTGTTCTGTAGGTTAATAATGACAACATGGATTAATAACATCAATAATACAAGTATTAATTTGTGTAGTATTTATTAAAAATTATTCTAAATAGCGCTTTACAGCAGAGATAAAGGCAATAACGGGTGATACAGTGATGTCTGATTAAAAGAGACTGGCATCAGGAAGGAAACCTTGATGAAGACAAAATGATAAAAACAACAAATGGGTTCCGATAGATCAATGCAGGACCTATTTTTCATCACTAGAGATAAAGAATATACTAGAAAAATGTATAATTGATCTATGGTTGAATAAATGATCCACCATTATATGTAAGGAACAACATGATCATAAGGTTTACTAATACATGAATTTCATCTAGTACATACACAGAAGAAGAATCGATCTTATTGGCTGTTAGAGCACGAGGCATGAAATTAAACCCTGCTCTCGTTTTAGGAATGGAGATGCTCTGAATATCTGAGGCTCCTTTTCTCCTGTCCGCAGGCCCTGCCCCCAACCGCCATGGCTTTGAGCATCTACTGCACCTCCGTCACTATTTTCTTCATCCTCATCAAGCTAGCCAACTATCGGCTGCACCTGATGTTTGACGAGGGTGAGGCGGTGATCCGCAGCAGCCTCTCTGACCTCAGCAAAGCTCCGGAGAAGAAAAGCAATGCCTCAGACGCCTGCCTGCCTGCCAGCATCAGGTGAACACAGTCTTGTTTTAGTGGTATTGTAGTGGAATTAATTTGAGGTTGGTGAAATGTCCTTGTTCAGAGGTTTGGTCATCTGTAGGAAAGTGATGAAGGTCATTCTAGGGCATGTGTGTGAAGGGAACTCAACAAACTGGCAGCTTTGCCCCTTGTGATTTGAGTTTCTTTCCTGCCCGGGCAATCATTGCAAGATCAAGGTCAAAGGGCAAAATCCTTAATGGCACAACTCAGATATTAACATTAAATAGTTTTTATTCCAGCTTCAATCTACCCTTTATAATAATGGCCTTTCCATATTTGCCATCCTCTTTTCTGCTGTTACTTTTAGTCTCCTCCTTTTCTGTCTGAATGTGTCTATTTTTCTTTCTTTAATCCATTTTTGGATTATGTTTGAAGTGCTTGTGGAGAGATGAAACAGCAAGTCCAGACAAAATTATTTTTAGTGGCGCTTCTGTAAATCATATGACTTTAAACACAACATCCATAAACTCTCCATTTCTTCTGTTCTACTGCTGGACGTTCGACTTGTCCCATCAGGGATCGCCATAGCAAATCAACCTTCTCCACTTCATCCTGTCCTTTGCATCGTCCTCCCCAACACCAGCCACTCTCATGTCCTCCCTCACTACGTCCATGTATCTTCTCCTGGGTCGTCCTCTAGCCCTGTTCCCTGGCAGTTCCATCCTCAGCATCCTTCTACCGATATAGTCCCCGTCTCTCCTCTGGACATGTCCAAACCATCAAAGTCTGTCCTCTCTGACATTGTCTCCAAAACGTTTAACCTTCACTGTCCCTCTTATTGTCTCGTATCTAATCCTGTCCAACCTGGTCACTCCGAAGGAGAACCTCAGCATCTTCTAGCTCCGCCTCCTGTTTTTTCCTCAGAGCCACTCTTTCTAAGCCATACATCAAGGTGTCAAAATGTTATTGTCCTTATTTATTTTTCTCCTGAACGCTTGTCTCTTCCCCACAGAAAGAGCAGCACAGTCCCTGACAGTGTTGCATTGTCGATGCTGGCTCGGAAGCGTCCCAGTTCTGTGATCCAGGTGACCGTGAAACAGACTGAAACTGACCCGGGATTGATTGGGCTGGTGAGTGGCATTAAAACGCTGAACAACATGAATCCACATCAGAATCCACATTGTGTCCTAATGTTGCCCACATGTCTCTGAATTCTCGTCCATGCAGGACTGCTCAAAGTCAGATGAGGCGGTGAAGGCTGTAGAAGGTGATGCTGCTCTTTGACTGAGTTCCGTTAACAATCTGGATAAATGAGCAGAGAAGCGTCGCAAATATTCTGTTGCTTCCA